>NC_089653.1:30635000-30925000 GCF_037042795.1 Molothrus aeneus | reverse complement strand
TCAGTGATCAGCCAGAATAATGAAACAGATAATAGCAGAGACCAAATTTCTGGGGAACGTTTCAGTGAAATTAAATGCACTGATCAGCAAAATATGGACCAGAAAGGATCTCTGAAGTTCATCTGCTCCAACCTTCCAGTAGAAATGGGGCTGTTGCAAAGAACAGGTGGTGTCCACTGTGGCTTTTTCAATCCATATATTTAAAATGTCCATGGATGGGAGATCCCACAGCATTCCTAGAAAATTTTGGTACAGCAACACCTCACTAGTGAAATGTTTTTCCAACATGTCCATTCTGAACCTCCCAAACTGCAGTTCAGGGCTGCTCCCCTGTGCTGTCCAGCCACCACAGGAGAGTTTGGCTCCATTGCCTTTGGCACTTCAGTCAAACAGCTGAAGGTTGTTCTCAGCTCACAAAATCCCCTTTTCAGGTTGAGTGCCTGGTCTAGGTCCCTGACCAGCCTTTAGACTCCCTGTTTTCCAGCAGGGCTGGATTGATGCAAAGGCTTCTTCACCCTACATGCTAAACATTTTTGATTCATCTCCACAAGGTTCTCATTGTCCCAGTCCTCAAGACCCCTCTGAACTGCCTCCCTGCCACTTGCAATTATTCCTCCTGCTTTAGAATAATCCAAAACCTACTGGGTGTACACTGTGTTTTTCTGGCTGTGACTCCCCAAACATAGAGCAGTTCTTGGGTCTGCCCTCTGCACATCATTTCCCCCCATCAGTGGTACAGAGGGAATTGTTTTGCAGTCAGAATCCCAGTCACATCTGCCAGGGTGATCACAGCTGAGTCAAGCTTCCCTCCTGTACCCAGCCTGTAGGCATAATAAATGCTGAGCCCTGGGAGTGTCACTCAGTGACAGTTTCAGAACATTTTGTTGCAATTTTTTTTTTTTTTTAGTACGAAAGGTAGATACTGCGTAATTAAAAGTGAAGTTAAATTTGCAGGTAATTCTTTCCTTTTCTTCATGTAATTAATTTAAGTTGTAATCAAACTTGAAAAATATAAGATCTGTTTTAATGCTTTCTAGGTGAATCAGTTTAATTTTCAGTTTAAAGCCTATGTTATAATTTAGAAACTGACAGAACGAAGAGTCGAAATGTAGATATGTCTGTTTAGTTTTAAATCCATTTCTTTCTCTTTTTAAGGAAAACTATTATCCCCAAACTGGTGATTCCACTACTGGTACAAATGCAGTCCTGACCCAGAATTGAAAGCCTAGCAGGGTACAATTCAAGATTCTAGAAGATGTCTAAGACACTACAAAAGTCATTTGTAACCATCCTCCACTGTGTCTTGTTCCATCCTCTTTCTGTGAGTGTGATTTCTGTGGGTCTGAAAAAGACTGAGACAACTCAATGGTGTAATGGCAGATTGTTTCTCTTGGCTGTAACAACCTCTCTCTGTTTTTAACAGGTTTCCTGAATGCTTTAACTGATCCTGCACCGATTTGTGCGTTTGTGTCCATCTCACACACTGCACAAGGATCCCAGGGCAATTAACCTTTGGGAGGACATGAACAAGAAACCTCAGGGAGGAGAAATCCAGGTGAACAAAACAAAAGCAGTGACTGAGCTGAGGCACTGGAGCTGCCAGACCCCTCATTTCACAGATAACCAGATTTATTTCTCCACACAGCCAGGAATTGTTGTGCCACAACAATTGTGGCTATTTTGAAATAAGGTAAATCTCATCCCCCCTGCAGATGGCCCTACAGCAGCTTTGCCTTCCAAACTGAAGGGTCAATGTAATTCAGAGTGAAGTCTGGCTGACAGATAAGAAATAGAGCAAGACAGATATTGTCCTGAAAAGTAACAACCATGATTACTTTAATGGAGCATTTAAAAAAAAAAAAAAGTCTTCAGTCTTTACTATAATGGAGCTGCTTCAATAAATATATTCAGGGGTTGTATTTAATTGAACTCTTAGTATTTGGCTGCATTTGGAAGTTTACCAAAATATCCAGTCAGGAACAATTTTCAGGCTAGGCTCTCTAATTGAGATTTAAAATGTCTTCTTCCTCTTAGTATAACCTATGCTGGAGCTATGCCAGAAGAGCTGGTTTGGAAGGATTCTGAGAGCAGACAAATCTTTATAATTATGAAAGAGCCACATAATGTAATATGCAAGGAGCAGGCAAAGATCATCCATCTCAAAAAAGAAATTTCAAATTTCTCCTGGGGAGTCAAACATGAGTTGTGAGTTAAAATAAAAACTGAGATGTGGCATCTCACATATATCAGGCCTCTAAACAAGTTCTTAAACCTATTAGTTTTAACTACATTTACAAGATTTCATTAATACTTGGTAAATGCCTTAAGATGACTGGGCTTTCACTTTGTCTGCAGTTACATTCATTGAGTTTGGCTGCTAAAGTTTATATCTTGGAATGCGTTAAATACCTTAAAATATTACTGTGTTTTATACTGAGAACACATCCATGTGGCATTTATAGACCATCTTTCCACGACTAAGGCGGTGTTGTGTCAGTGAAACAAAAATTAAGATAAGGTGGAACCCATCCCTCAATGTCTCCTGGAGACAGAATAGCAGAGGCCAGTGCAGGAGGAGCAAGTGCAGGACTCAGAAAATGATGCTAAATATCCAAAGAATGCCAAAATACTGCCAAAGCTACTGAGGGGAGCACTTTTAGAGCATTTTAGTTCTGTATCACTTATATGGATCTTCTGTTCATGCCTGAGAATGCCAAGGGAAGTTCACCCAGAGGTTCTGCCATGGTTGGAGGCCGTGATTGTGTGAGAAGCAGCAACAGCAGGATGGGAGAGCCAAACCACTGGAACAGTCCTCCAGACCAGAGAATTTAATGGGTACCCAGATGCTGTTTTAGGAAAGAGCAAGGAATGGTGTAAATCTGTAAATATTCTGAGTGCTCTGTCACTCTTGCTAATTTTATTAACATTTCAGTGGGTTTGGGGAGCTCTATAAAAAAGAGGTGTAGCAGGGTTATATCTGTGTGGTCACTCCATCAGCTTAGGGCAATAACCTGGGCCAGTTTTAGCAAATTGTGTCCTCTCAAACCCACATTACACACCTTTGTAACACAGCTGAGTTTGGTGCTTGCAGCAGACTGGTTGACCCAGCTTTACAAGGAGACAACCAGCAGGAATTCTGGGTATAAATGTCCCTTTTTATGGATGATCACGGGGTCATTTAAGACTGAAGGAGTTTAATGCATGAAATCCATGTTGGAAAAAGCAGTGACACCAACAAAGGCCAGAAAGTGTTGCCACTTCCTTCCAGCAGGCCTCAAAACTCTGAAGTAAAAAGTGACTCATTTCTTTATTATTTTACATACCTTTACCTTTTCCCTTCAGGTAAATCAAGCCCTGATGAACAGCCAGAATGAGAAACAGAAGCTTTCTAGAAACTGTGGGACTAATTTCCTGCAGCTGGGTCTCTGCTAAACACGACCAGGCCCAAAATGCTGCCCCATCCGCAAATTGGGTGTGAGCAGCTCAGTTCATCCAAAACATTTTGCATTACTGCACTGCTACCTCTCTAACACATCTCTTACTCAAGATAAGCCTTGGCTGCCTGTTTCTTTCTTTTTTTTTTTTTCTTTTACTTTTTTGGTCATTCCTGCAGAAACTATGCAGGAACGGTCCTAACCATGCAGTGGAATATTCTCAGCTAGTATAAATCAGGGTTATTTCACAAAAGGCAATGAACTGAAGCTGGTTTATGTCTCCTACAGCTGTAGATCAAAACAGAATTAGCCTGAAACCTGCTGCATGGAGCTGTTGGAGCTGTTTAGAATATTTGTGAAGTGCCTAATCCCCAGAAGCTTATGTTCAGGTTATTAATCACAATGTACTTGTTATCCTGATCTGCTAATAGAGCTGCTGGGTAAAGATTGCAGTCTTAGCACAGAATTCTGCCTTGCCTTTTCTTATTGTATGTTGTTTTATTAGTTAGCTTCACAGCAAGAAAGTGGAGTGGAGCAAACCCCATTTTAATGTTTAATCAACACAGAAAGTGTTGGGAATCCTGTGACCCACTGAAGGTCTAATAAACCATTTTTTATGTATCTGAAAATGTGGCTGGAGATGTTTGACTGGTAATCACTTGTTTTGGCCACTCTAACATTCACTCAAGAAAGTTCAAAATTTTCAGCTTTCCCCTTTTTAAAAATCTAGATCATGTTGGGAAGGAGATCAGAAAAATACAAAAATTTTTTGGAGTTATTCCTGTTTATAAAATGCCAGATCAACACAAACCATAATGATGGTTATGGCAACTGAGTGAAAAATAATAAAAAGAAATAACTTTGCAGACTACATAATTGACAGAACTTGACCCTTGAATTTCAGTATCATCCCAAGATTTTGTGAGAGTGCAATCACTGCCAGGCACCCACACTCTCAATGCTGGAAAAGGACATTAATTCTCTGGCTTGTGAAGACATTTCTGTGTGAAGTCCCAACATCTTTGATCTTTCTCCCAGAATGCTGGACTAGTTGGATTATTTGAAAGTTCTTCCTTCTAAATGGGATGTTCCTTTCAAGTAACCTGGACTTGTATTTCTTTGCCTGTTTCATCTTTGGTTACAGGCCAACAAGGAATTTATTAGCCTATTTCCATCTCTTTTGCCAGAAGCCTAAAAACATTTATTGAGGAAATAAATTGATGATCTAGTTCAGTCCTTTTCTTTCCAAAATTGCCTGTTCCTGGTTCCTCACAGCCACTTAGCACTTTATAAAATTTGTACTACATCCCATTGTACACAAGTTACAGCACAGTTTCACAGATGATACTTCATCAGTTACTACAGCAAAGAAATAAAGTTCCATTTACTACAATTCCTTCAATTTTTTTATTATCAACATTGATCTCAAATAAAAAATGAGATGATTCTAGCCACTGACTTTTTGCAGCCTTATATAACAACTTTCTTTCTTTCCCATTTTACATCTATACTTGACCCATTTCTCTTCTGCAGATCTGTTTCCAAATATTCTTCTTCCATCTAATCCAAACCAAATGACTGGTTTGGATCTAATCACTCCTCCCTCAATGTCTTTAATAATGTATGGATTGTATTTGGTTTTTAAAGCTTCCTGATTCAAAATGCATTCCTAACCATAATAAAGAGTAATAAAATATTTCCTCTTCTTAATGCAAAGTCCTGCTCCAGGCTCCTGATTTCAGAATATTAGGATGGAAAATACCCAGAACTCCCACTTCTCTGCAAGTAAACTGAAATTTCTAGAGCCTGAGGGTAGCCAAAGTGATTCAATTTTGTTTATATAGTCTCTATTGCCCTTAAATCATCTTACAATCTATTCCTTCTTTCTTTTGAATCTTCTATTTGATCAAACACTTTATTTTTTTTGATGGGATACTGTAAATAGTTTCACGGCATCAAATGAAGATGTGATTGATACTGCCAGCATGAGATGAATCATCACAGACTGAATTTCATGACTTTTTAGTAAAAAGAAACTATTTTTGCCTTATTCCCTCTACAAGCAAGACTTAACAAGTGCAGTTAACTGTGTTATTATTATTACAATTTAGAAAAAAATCTGATTAAAAGAAAGCATGTGTCCTTGTTAGCAGGATGAATATTGAAAAACCACAGTGCAAGTTGCAGGGGTTTCCCCCTATTTTGTGTGAGGACAGGTCAGTGAGATGTTGAACTAAAACCTATTAATCCATCCATAGTTTGTATTTTTTTCATTCCTCTATTTTATTTAATCTGGTGATACATCAATATATTTATATATACATGTATAAAAATCAGAATGGGCTGGGATCTTCCTTAATATAAGTGATTTCTGGGGACTGTACTCAAATCTGATTGGAGTAAGTCCTTCATATTTTTTTTTCCAGGATATTTTCTGATGATTTCCTTCTCCCCATCACTTATCATCTCTCTACCCATGTGCTCAATGCCATTAAAACCTCACAGATTCACCAGCCTTGCTGAGCTGTTTGGCCCCTGACACATCTGTATATGGACCAAAAATCCCAACTGAAAATGATCTCACAAAATACCCAAATACATCCTCTTTGTTGAAAAAATATTCTATTCTCTCATAGCCTCCAGATTTGCCTATGGATTTGTTGATATATAGGAATGTTTCATATACACTACATTCTTTTGGATGCTTGTGAAGGGGACTAAGCAGAGGAGGCATTATTCTTAAGCAAACTCATTTAATGCAAGGTTAAATGTATTTGTTTCCATCTGCTCTGTTGGCAGAAAGGCTTTATGGCAGCTAAGCCAGAAAAAGTCACAGAGCAATCACCATAAAATCTCACTGACACTAACAAGGGTGAGGAGTTTCACTGGGCTGAAAATATACTGGTACCTTTCACACAACATCATGTCACTGCTTCAAGAAAGAATCATGGGGTGGGTTTTGTTGTTGTTGCTTTGTTTTTCCTCCAAAATAAATACCTTAATTGATTTAATTTATTTGAGGAATGAAAAACATGCATCTGAGCAAAGCTATTTACAATATCCAGTACTGAGTTTAAATTACTTTTCAAGGATGGAGCTTTCCATTTTATGCATGCTAAGGGACACCATTAAAATCACAGGAGCTGCCTACATTCATGGGGAGCTGTAGGAGTCCACCACAGAATATTTTTGCCTCATTTGCTGGCTCTCAGGAAGGTGATTAGCTCTGAGAACAAGCACAGTGTAACTGGAAAAGTTAAAAAAAATTATTTCTTTATTCCCTGGTCTACCCCATCCTGCCTGTCATGGAAGCTCCTTGGCAGTGATTGTCACTCAGGCTGGGTGTGCAGTCAGAGGGGACCCCACAAAAGGTCAAAGCTTTGACCTTGGCACCACAGGCTGAGAGAATTAATAGGAAAAAACCCCTCTGCTGATCACTAATTAACTTGGAGTGATTGTTGTCTTCACCTGGCCCCTGCACACAGCCAGCCTGCTCAATATTTAAATGCATTTTCCTGGAGACAGAATTTAGCTGCTGTTTGTGACACTAAGCTGGATCAATCCTGAAGGATCTGACAGCTGGGGACTCCAGAAATGCAGTGAGAGCTGTGAAGCAGCCTGAGAAAGGCAAACCATGCTCACTGCAGGGTCTGGCTGCTGAAATTCCTGTCAGAGCTTCCAGATTCCTGTCCTGAGCACTGGCACAGGACTCACTGCTGCTTCTCATTTCTCAGCACATCAACAACAAGAATTTGGTTCATTGCTGCTTTGCCTTGGGGGTTCAGTTCCCTGGGGCATTCACAATTGCCTCAGAACTCTCCAAATTTCCCCTAAATTTTTCTCTTTTGTGTGAAAACCAATAAAAACTAGATATTTCATGAATGGTTATTTTTTAAATTCTCTTTCCTGGGAAATCAGATGTTTTCCTTATTGCAAGCAAGTTTTTTACAGGACAAAAAGAACTTCTAAGCATCTCTAAGGATGGGGCTTTTTCACAGCAATACATCCCCATCTGCTTGTGTAGTTTATTTTACATCATTTGGTGTCTCTTTAGCCATGGCACAGTTTAAGAGGCTGTATTGTGATACTCTCAATTGATTTGTTGGCCAATAAACCCAAAATGCCCAACATCTTGGAATCTGACAGTGCTTATTAGTTTACGCTTGAATTTTATAATTAAAAAACTTAAATAAATTGCCTGAATAACTGAGCCCACTGTTTCAGTTCTAATGGCAAAAGAGATGGCAAAAATGGACCAACAACTCATTTTTAAAGTGTTGGAGTTTCAAGAGCAAAAAATTCCTCCAGATTTGTGATTTCTTAGAGACATTTCTAGTATGTACAATGAAAAATTTCTGTAATCAAACTGGATGGCAGAATGTTAAATACTGTGCCCTATTCTGAAACTGTTTTCAAGTCTGTGCACCCATCCTGTCTTTTATAAAGTACATTTCTTCCCATAGCTACCACAATTGCTGATATTAAAGCCATTAAAGTCCACAAGTCTCCATCTAGAAAGAACTGGATAGCAACCCAGTTCTGCTATTGACTGAAACTTTAAAGCTGGGTCTTTTTTGCTTATTTCTGAGCTTCTGTTTGATGTTGTCATCTCATTCTTAGTTTTTATTTGATGTTATTGGGTTAGTTTGAGTGTGTTGTAAGTAAATTTTGCTGGGTGGCACAATCTGCCCTAGAAATATCAATAATGTAATAGCTGCAGCAAAAATCAGCACGTTATTCTTGCAGTACTTGTAAAGTAGAAACAAGTGATTTTTATGTGCTTTAGCTAAATACAAGTTAAAGAGAAAAGCAGCCCTTTTATTTACAGGAATATATAAGAGAGCAAACCACATGCTGAGAAGTTCAGCTGTAGCAAGAGATGTGCCCATGTGGAAAAACCATGGCAGGGTCACAAAGTGTTCCTGTGATTGGATGTATTCTCTGGAGAATTTTTTTTGTTGTTGTTGATTTTTTTATTTAAATGATTTTTGGGAGGGTTTTTTGTTTTGTTTTGGGGTTTGGTTGTTTGTTTGTGTTTGTTTGGCTGGGTTTTTGTTTGGGGTTTTTTTTTGAGGTGGGATGGTTAATATTGGCATTAAATTGAAGCAGTGTTCAACCTAATGGGTGCCTTTTCTTGGCTCTGTGCCCTCACACAGCAATTTCTTTCATTGCAATAAATATTTATCATTTCCAGGGAAACTGGGGAGTTCCAGCAACAGGCCAAGGCTGTGCTGTGCAACAGGTAAAAAGCACAGGAAAAAATACTTTTAAAAGAGTAGGAACTCTTTTAAAAGCATTACAATGATTTATCCAGCATCGTGCAGTTAAGGAACTCTCCTGAGTAAGATGCAGGTTGTCTGTCTCTCATTTTTGTCCTCTGACAACCACATGCTGCTTTTCCCAAGCCCACAATCTCTACCACATCACTCTGCTGGCTTACCAGCTGAACTTCACACCCATGAGTTACAAAAACTCCATTTTCCTTCTCCATAACGATGCACTGCTACAATTCAGGGCTGTAGATGGACTGAGGGAGGTGAAAACAACTGCAGCAAATAGAAAGCTAAATTACTTCTAAGAACAGGCCTGTCTGAAATTCTGAGGACACAATGGAGTCCCCTAGATTTATGCCAACTGATGGTGTCACCACACAACTTTTCAGATGTTGAAATTGTGTATAATTCCAGATCATTTGAACTGAACAGAGAATTCACAAGTTTCTCTTTCATGCACCTTAGCTACCAGAAAGTCACAATTCCCTTGGCAATTTATTGCTGAATTTCACTTGCCTTACACATAGAAAACCTTCCTAATCTCTATCACTCTTCAGACATGACACAGAAACTACAAAAGTGTTTTCATTTCCCCTGTAGGATGTGAGATCCCAGAAATCTCAGAGCAAGAGGTGGAGATGATGGCATCCCTAAGCTGCTAAGACACAGCTTGCTTACATCAATCCCTCCAGTACTCTACCCTGGTATGTGGGTCAGAAGAACTAAATTTTTTACATCTCTCATTTGCACTGAAAATATTTATACTAGTAAATAATTAATTACATGAGACCCTCTTGGCAATATTCATTATTAAATTAGTTATTAAGTTATATTTTGTGACTTGGGAGATAGCAAACAATTAACCAAGGGCAAGCCAAGTTTCAGTCTGAAGAACTTGGGGTTCTTTAGTCACCACCAGAAGAGCTCCAAGGTAACAGAACCCACCAAAATAACTTTGTTGGAGGGAGGTGTCTCCAGGTAATACCAATTTGGCTGCACATCCCACTGCTGCTGCTACCAACACTATCTCTGCTGCTCTACTAATTATCAGCTTTGTTATGCTAAACAATCACTTTATTTTGGTAATGCAGGAATAATTCTGGATTCATTAGCTCAGAGTTAATGGCACCTCAGGGAAAAACAAACTGAGAACACTGACAGAAAAGCATGATTGAGACTGGAGAGTTGCAGGAGTTTGCTAATAATTGTATACATTGACTTCCACCACCACTGATGCTTTTACATTGAAAAAGCAATTTTCTGCCATTTCTTCTGACTTCCTGTGCCTATCTTTCTGAGAGGAAGTTAGGAATTCAAGTAATCCTTAAAAAAAATGAGAACTTGTTGTGAGTTACCACATATAGTTCAAACCTAAAAAGAGGGCCTAGCCATGAATCTGAACCCAGACGACTTCTTCAGACTTCTAGAGACTGGTTCCAGTTTCTCCCTCTGCTCTGCACATCAGAGTTTGGTAGATGACAACTTTTTCTAAGAATCAACTATCACAGAATCCACCTCTGAGCTGCTTCCAACAATTGCTAAGTGGCAAAACTTTTCTCAGTGAAAGAATTCCATCCCATTTTGGAGCCAGATAAAATTCAATGCACTCCCTTTTGCCTGCTCACCTGCTTTCATCTTTCCCCCCACATCTTTAAATCAATGCTTAATTCTTCAAGGCAAGCTTTCAAATAAGCAAAAGGAAAATACATTACCTGCTATAATACACTGAGACTTTTCAGTGCTTTTTATTTTGGGTTTGTTTTTATTTTTTTACCCCAACAAAAACTAATTGCTGCACAGCCCAATTACCTGGAGCCTTCCACCTTGTGAAAGCTCTGTTATTCAGGGGTTCAGTTGTCAGAAGGATTTAATCTGTAATCAGTCTCTGCAATCAGGTGGTGCAGGCTGCCAGGCAAATCCTTGGGTTTAATTCACTGCATTTGGTCTTGATGTGTGTCTGCAGCAGCTGCAGCAGTGCTTGAAAACCTAAGGGTTCCACTGCAATTTAGTGTCTGTTTGAAATTCATTGTAAACAACAGTGAAACTTCCACAAATTTTACTCAATATCAGATACAAGTAGACAAGGACTTGTAATTGCATTCACAGCTGACAGCCTGTGGGAATGGAAGGAACAAAAAATGCACCTCATCTCCCCAGAGACACTGAGAAAATAAAATACTTTTGCTCCCAGACTTCAGCATTAGTCATGAACTACTGGCCCATCCTAATGGATATCTGGCACTCTTTCCTAACAGGTGAAGTTCTTTTTTACAGAGAGAAAAACAACATTTCCTGAAATTTCCATCATTTCTGCGCCTCAAACTTATGTCAGGACAAAGGCAATTAATTTAATCTTTAGTTTTAAATTTATTTAGTACTTTCAGATTGAGAGGAAAGAGATCCTTAAGGCTGTGAGTGGAAATTCCTGGTGTTTCCTTGTGTTTTCTCACACCTCTGCTACAGCTTAATCCGAGCTTCTTCCCATGAAGGTTTCTCTTCCTTAATAAGGATCCTTGACACGCAATCTGCTCTGTGGTGAGATTTGAATAACAGCCCTCAGGATGGGCACCCCTGGCCCCACTGAGCTGTGAAATGAATCAGACACAGGTAACAGCTTTTCTGTCAGCCTGGCATGAATCAAAACCTCCTCAGCCCCTGGCTGCTGACAGGCATAATTTATCCTTGAGAATTTGGAGGGAATTTGAGAATTTGCTTCAGGAGCCACAGCACAGCCACCAGAACTGTGGTGCCTCAAATATCAAATATTCCCATGTAGGATGCTGCTGCAGGAAAGGAGGGAGAGGATGTTGGTGTTTAAACTTCTGGGAGGTGGGAAAATTTCCTTTCCAAGTTGCTGGTTATTATAACAACTGCTGGCAAAGGGCAAATTTCAGTCTGGATTGGAATGCCTGGGTGCCCAGTGTTGTGATGATGGTTCCTGCAGCCTGGTGGGCTGGGATTCACTCAGGCATTAGGAAGTAACAAACTGGCAGAGTTACAGGGAGGAGGCTCAAATCCACATCCACATGAACAGCAAAGCCTCCAGAACTTTTCCCTGCTGCTTAACCCTGTGCTTCCTTGATTTTAACCTTTAAGCAAAGCAAATCTGAAAGATTCCCCAAACCTTACTCCTTAATTGCCTGTGGATGCATCATTTTCTTCTGGTTTGCCTCTCCTCCACCCATTTTTTTTTTCCTTAAATCTTTTGAAGCCCCATACTTTGAGTCACTAAGAGATGAAGAATAGAATTATTTCAGAGATAATAGAGAGCAAGGTGAGAAAAGGGGTGGGCTGCATGGTACATTTCTGGACCCATGGAAACATGTGAAATGAGTCACTGTTCATGGAACTGAGTGATCATAAAGGGATGAGATACAATGAGGAGGAGGAGGAGGAAAAGCAGTTGGAAATGTTAGTGTGTTAACTGAAATCTGTTAAAAAGCCACTTTTAAGTAATTAACAATGACTACAAAAGCAGTAACACTGTGTAATGCTGTGACTTTGGAAAAAATTTCCCTCACATGAGTACAGTCATTATATGATCATCATCTAGTAAGAAAATCAGCACCAACAAAATTCCCAGAAGAACACAAAATCACTGCCAGCTAACAGCAGGCAGGTTGCTCCTGGCAGAAGCAGAAATTGGATGCAGGGAATAGGATGATTACAGCTTCACCTTTCAAAAAGTTCATGGTGATCCCTTATATTTTCTCAATTTCTATGTGTTGAATGTTTGCTGCTGCTCTTTAATAATCTCCAGCACACTGCTTTGGGGTTTTTGGGCAATTTCCAGAGCTCAGTTATATTTGCAAGGCTACATTTACACAGCTCTGGGGGACTAAACTCAAGCATTAATGGGTTTTAATCTTTGAAACTTTCTCCTTCAGGAATTTGGAGTAATGTCTTTCATGCAAACTGTTCCTTGCTTAACCAGCTTCAGATGTTGACTTCTTTTTTAATAAAGAGGGACTTCAGGAACACCCACTGGAAGCCAAGCATTCCCCACTTTTCTCTGTAAGGACATGGGCTCTGCTGAGCAAGGAGCTGACACACAGAGCCATTGGGTCAGGAATAATGAATATCTAATCTGGTGAATGCCAGCAGAAACCATCTGAAAAAAAAAATTGCAACTTTTAGACTGAATTTAAATTTCTAGAACAATTTGGGAGGGGAAAAGCCTTTTTTTGTTTGTTTGTTTTGTTTTAAATAATAGACAATCAACACTGGGCAAATTCAAATATGGTGATTTGGCTCCAATTTTCTTAATAAAAAAAGTCATTAATGGAGTCTAACCCTGTGTCCCTCATCTCCCCATGCCTGGGCTCAGAGACAGGGTCATTTAAATACTCAAATCATGGTAAATGTGCTGTATCTGGAGAGAACCTAAAACACACTGAGCTGCTGGGAAGCACTTTGTGCTATCCTGGGTAAAAATCACTTTATTTTTCTCTGGCATTGCCAGATCTGTGGTCAGTCCCTACAGAAAAATTTGAAACCTTGAAACTCAGTCCCAGCTGTGCAGGTTGCTGCAGTTTTTAAGAGGCTCCAACACTTTTACAGGGCATCTCCTGTATTATTAATGCCATCCATCTTTCAGATATTCATGGTTACAGTGCCTGGTTCTTTCCATGACACTTTTATATATCCTGTTCTACATGAGAGATAAGGAGGCTGCAACTCAGCTGTGATCTTATACAGAATAAAGATATTTAAGATTTTTTTTTTCCCTAATGCTGATGAACCAGAAGAACCAAAGGGTTCAGGGGGGGTTTTAAGTCTCCTGCATTGAACCCACACTCTCACAGGCAAGGAGGAAGTTTGCTCCAAGCCTAAAAATGGGTCAGCAAGGCCAGGGGGAGAAGTGGTGGGAGCTCAGTGAAACACCAGTGGATGGATCATGACATGGAATGAGGAGGGGATCAGGCACCAGCCTGAAATTTTTGTGGAATATGAAGGGAATCAGACACTCCCATGGCATTTTTATAGAATATGAAGGGAATCAGACACCCCCTGGCATGTTTTTGTGGAATAGGAAGGGAATCAGACACCACACTACAATTTATGTGGAACACAAAGGATATCAGACACCCCCCTAGAATTGTTGTGGAATATGAAGCATATCAGATACCCCCCTGGAATTGTTGTGGAATATGAAGGGAATCAGACACCACACTACCATTTATGTGGAATATAAAGGATATCAGACACCCCTCTAGAATTGTTGTGGAATATGAAAGGTATCAGACACCACACTGGCATTTTTATGGAATAGGAAGGGATCCCATGGCATTTTTGTAGAATATGAAGGGAATCAGACACTCCCTGACAGTTTTGTAGAATATGAAGGGAATCCCTGGCAGTTTTGTGGAATATAAAGGATATCAGGCACCTCCTGGCATTTTTATGGAATATAAAGGATATCAGACAGCCCCCTGGCTTTTTTGTGTCCCAGCCTGATCTGTGACCTTGGGGCAATGCAGCCCTGGACATGTCCCCAGCCCACTCCACAGCTGTGCCAGACTGAGTGGCTGAAATGTGCCTTGATCTTTCCAGTTCATTGATAGTCAAAAACTTCAAGGGTGACAGAATTTAGGGGATTTCTTTTGCACTTGTTCCATGAGAGTCTGAGGCAGAGCACCCCTCTTTCCACGCAGAAAACAAACCCAGTTACGTCCCTTAGACTTGAACAGAGAAAAGCACACAGAGCACATGGAGCAGGCAAAAATGGAGCTTTGACATTTCTGCCTCCCAAACAGAATGATTTAAAACTTCCAAAACAGCCAGGCAAAAGACATGGAAGCAGCAACTACAATTAATGCTAAACTCCAACTGTCAGTCACTTTCTGTCCTGACTTTCCTTCCCATGGGATAAGTAGTAAAGTCCATTTCTCCAACAGGAAAAAAATATAGAAAATATAAGGACAAAAATGAAGTCTTAAAGTTGGCTCAAATCCATCAAGGTACTTAATGAGACTTTTTTTTAATGTTCTTTGACTCCCCCATGCTTACAATGAGCTGTCTAATAAAGCACCTGGGATCAGCTTCCAGGCACAATCTGTACTCAGATTTTATCCAGATTGATGTGTTTACTCAGCACACTGAACTAATTGGAACTTAACTTGCCTAATTTCTGCTTCAGAAACAAATCTGACTTCTTTCAAGGCATTTTAGAGCCTAGTAAAAGGTTTTCACTATTTAAGCTGGTTAAAAAAGCACCTGTCCTAAGTAAATGATGTTCCTCTGTGATGCCTAATGAATGCAGTGGTGTTGACTGCAATAAACCACCCAGGTCTATAAACTGAATGTTGCTGAAATGAATTATTTTCTAATTTCACATTCTTAAATCAAACTCTAGCATGTCTTGAAATACAGGCTGTCTGATAGAGATTTCAGCATACATCAGGATATTTAAATATCAGAGCAAGCCCTGTTACAACTGCCTTTCCATCTGTCGTGGTTTCTGCTGAAAGGTGGAATGTTAATAAATCACAAACCAACTCAAAAACGTCTCTAAAACACACACACTCTCCAAAGGGCATTATCAAGATTTATTTAGAAATTCAGTGACAAGACAAAGCAGGAATTCACAGTGTTTCCCTAGCACTGAGTTTTATTTCCCCTGGGGATGCCTTCAGTGCTCCAGGCCTGGAACAGCCCCAGGATATTCTGCATTTCCACCCTGCATGGGCAGTACTTTGTGGGCTGCTAAAAACTTAGGAATAAATAATAATAAAGTAATAATTAAATAATAATTTAGGGACTCAAACTCCTAAAGCTATTTGGTCACTGCTGTGTCCCAGACTCAGTGGTACAGCACACCTATTGCCCAAACCCTACATTTTGCAGCAAATTTGTGCTAATAAAGGAACGTGCAAGGAAACACCAGGAAAAGATGAGCTGAGGTTTTTAATCCCAAAGTCCATTAGTGCTCCAGTCTAAGGGTAAGCCCCAGCATCTTCTCCATAAACCCCTGCTGCAGCTGGGCATCAGATGCTGAGCAATTCAGAAATGCTCCTCTACCCCACACCCATATTTCACTTTCTTAAACTGACAGAGAAGTGCATTTAAGGCAGTATCTATGATTTTTACCCCAAAGGATTGTACATTTTTTAATTCCAAGGAATTTTACATGAGAATTTTCATTTTTCATCTGTAGCTTTGTAAAGCTGACATTCTGGAGATGTTTGCAAAATAGCTACTTGAAAGCCGCTCAAAACTCACACTGTCAGATACATTCTGACATTAATCTCATTTAAATGGAAAAAAAAATCCATTTCAACTTCAAAAAAAAAATCGTTTCATGCAGGAAATATGCAGGGTTTGGGAATATTTTCTGCCTCACAAAGCCCAAACTTAAACTCCTGATGAAATATAGAGAGAGCTTGAGCCATTCTTCATTCCTTTTGGAGAGTTTCCCTCAAATGCACCCATTTAGAAGGTGAGTCACCAGCTAAACTCCCTAGCAGAGCTAAATTACCTTGTGATTTCTCTCACCTGCAAAAGCTGTGTCTGTCCATGAGCCCTATCCAAACATCTTTGTCTTGCCTGCCCTGTTCCCTCCTGCACCCCACCCCACCAGGATTTATTCTGGTTTTATTCTGAGCATTGACACCAATATTTTTATATTTATTTTATTTTTTATATTTTTATATATTTTATTATATATTTATATTACTATTATATCTTTTATTCTGACTGGGCACCAATACTTGCTACTAAAACTCACTCATCTCAGTGCCAAGATGTTTGGCAGCTTTTGGTGCTGTTTTTCCTTCAAGTTTTCAGTCGTGGTGCAGCCAAGTTTCAGAGCATTTGCTAAATTGAGCACTCACTCCCTTCTCAAGCCCTCTCCCTGCTCATCTTCAGTAGTTTTCTACTGTGGCGCTGCAAATCTTCTCAGTTCTTTATTCCCAGAGCAGCAAAACAGATATTGACAGAAATCTCTACTGGAGGCATATGTGTTTTCCACTCTGCTAAATGCAAAAAAGCAGCATTTTAGCTCTGCAGGGCTCAAGTGGTGCTTTAGCTATTGATTTCTACCCAAAACACTCCCCTGGATTTCTCACCAGAGCCCAATCTTCCCAAACAACATATAATTACACATTGCAGACAGCACCCCTCCAGTGTGGCTCCAAATCAAATCTGGTCGGGTGAGAAATCCCATACAAAATCCTATCTCTTTATTTAAAAAAAAAATAAAATAGACATTTTCACACATAGCCATCTTTTTCTAAGCATTCCCATATTTATTCAAACTGGTTGTATTTGCCCATTAGTTTGAAAAAGAAAGATACATGAAGGGATGCAGCAAATGCCTTGGCCTAATTTGATTTCTTGTTTTAGACCAGAGAAACTCTACAGAGTTCAGTGGAGCTGTTTTTAATGAATGTCACTGTAGGAAGAAAGAAGTAGGCCAAGTACAGGTATGTTTTATTAAAGCCTCTGAGCTCCCAGGCACACAGCAGCATTAATAGTACTGTAAAATGATCTGTGAGATTAATTTACAAAAGAAATTTGAAGAAAATATATGGGAAATGTACTACCATTAATAGTCCACACACCAGAAACAGTCATGATTTTCAAATTGAAAAATTAAGGATGTTTCAAGAGCTGTTTTTAGGGAATGCCATAATAACTTCATAAATAACCAAGAGAACATACACTACTACTGTACTTTTTATTCTCACTAAGTGTAATTATAAAACCAAACTACAAGAGGCTAGAAGTAAAGTAAAAATCATGAGGAAATTGCTCAAAACCCTTAAACTTTCAGAAACTGGATTTGCACTGTTGGATAAAACTCAGTGCTGCTTAGGGATAAAGGAAATAAAAAAGAATTAACTTGTTTAGGGGACAAGGGTACAGCTTTTAGCTGGATCATTAGAGAATGTCCATGGCAGGGAAGATAATAAACTGAAATAAACTGGCAGATGTGCCTTGATGAGCAACTACAAGAGCACAGCAAAATGTGCTTTATCTGCTCCCTGCAAAGACTCTCTGCCTTTAGAAATATAACCCAAACTTCTCTCAAAGTGCAAAGTTATTGTAGCAGTTGAAGGCAGAGCTGAGGAGAGATGATAAAGAGCATGTTGGCACTACAGGAGAGTAACAAACCCACAAACTGCAGGAACATTATTTTGATTGTACTGCCACAGGTTCACTGGCTTTCTGCTGTCAGAAAGGGGTGTAATGATTCCATTTCTGCTTTGTCCTTGTCTCATTAAAATGAACACTGAAAAGGCTCCCTGCCCAAACTCCTCTGGATCTTGGTCACTGTCTCTACTGTAGCTACCCACTAAATTCACAAATTCATCACCTCCTTTGCAGCAATAAAGAACAGAATCATCACAGAATGGTTTGGGTTGCAAGGAAACTTAAAGCCATCAGTTCCACCCCTGTCATGGGGACACCTTCCACTGTCCCAGGCTGCTCCAAACCCCCATGTCCAACCTGGCCTTGGGCACTGCCAGGGATCCAGGGGCAGCCTCAGCTGCCCTTCCCACCCTCCCAGGGAACAATTCCTTCCCAATATCCCATCCAACCCTTCATGGCTATCACCCAGTTCAAGGTCCTTGTTGTTTCCCAGGTACTTTACACGCCTGCCCTGCAGGGATTTGTGCCTAGAAGATCTCAGCACGCTGTGCTCTCTTTGCTGCTCAGCTGTTGCACACAGTGCTTTCCCCTGGCTGCAGAGCTGACAGGGAGTGCTCAGTGCCAGAGATGCCCCATGAATATGATGGGCTGTGTGACTGCTGTCCCTGCATGCTGCCGGCAGAGTCAGGAGTGCTGCACTCAGGCTCACAGATAAGAGGCTCTCCAGGTCCATTTTACTGCTGTTAGGTGTGACAAATGCTCCAAGCCCAGCAGTGAGCAGGGGGTGCTCACCAACCTGACACTATCAGTGGAGCCCTGCATCACATTCAGCACATAATTCTATATTTCATGATAAAACTGTTTTCCTGTCATTTTCTGGCTTAACAGTACTGGCAGTGGTTCAAATACAAAATATTCTCAGAGACTCCAACAAATATTATTTTAACAGAATAAATACAATGATCATCTTTGTTAATGACTGTTTTCCTCTGACTCCAAAGATTCAAATCTGATCTGCTATTGAAACACTGTTTTCTGCTCTGCCAGCACAGCTTTTGTTTCATCTTCCTGGCTCCAAAAACTCCAAGGTTCATTGCAACACAAATCTTCTCACAGGCAAAGCTGGAGAGGTCCCCTCAAGATTTTCTGGCTGGCAGAACCACAGCACTTGCCAGGATGCTCAGGGCTGCCTCCCAGCCTCCTGTTTATTTACAGGGATTCCTCTTTCAATATACAGTTGTTCTGTGTTTCATTTGCTTCAGTTCTCATCCTTCCCTCTAAACTGCTCAAAAACAAATTTATACATGCATGTGTGTGCATTTTGTTGTGTAAGGCTTATATATGAATGGGCTTTGAGCAGCCTGGTCTAGGGGAAGGTTCCTTGGCCATGGCAGAAGGGTTGGAAGTGGAGGAATTTAAGGTCCATTCCAACCCAAATCACACAGCAATTCCATGACAGATGTGAATATTACATGATATTCCATGTAATATTCCAGAATTAGAATTCCATGTATTCCAGAATATTCCCTGATAGATGTGTGAATATTACATAGCATATTATATAACAAGAGAAGTCAAAGGTACATAAAGCTGACATGACCAAACTTCAGCACTAAAGTTTACCCAGGCCTGTGCATGTTGCTGCTCAGGATTTCTTTAGCAAATCCTACCAATATCTTTTTGGACTTTTCAATAAGGTTTGCTAAAATTTTGCCTTAAGGAGGAAAATTTTCACACATACTTTTTTTTTTGCCAGGTGAATTATCCTCAGGCCCATTTGCTCTTCTTTGAAACCTGCCTGCACTCTCAGTATAAATAAAGAATGTCACTTCTATTTAGGATTTATTTCACTGTCAGCTGCCTGATTTCCTGCTCAGGGAAGGTGCAGCCTTCCACAAAAATCTCTTGGAATTCTGCATTCAAGTCCCAGCACCAGCTTCAAGGAGTAAAGGAAGCACATGGAATTGGACTAGTCCTTATCCATCAGTCCAGAACAGTTTGGATATGCATATACCTATATAACAGTGTGTAGAAGTAAAGAAGTAAAAGTATATCAGAAAGAAAAACAAAATGTGTAAACCTAAATTTGGAAACCAAAAGATGCAAAATCCAGACTGGTTTCAAACTCAGATATGTGCACCACCAGAATATGCAACAGGCCTCTGTGGGTTCAAACTGGTGTGTGACAGAGGCAGCTTTCTTCCCTCCCCCATAAACTCACTGTTTCTCTGAAAGAAAAGAAGGTCTTGAGTTTTTTCCTCTGAAGAAAAAATATCTGTGGATAGTGGTCTAGATATTAGGGAGCAAACTAGGATTAAAATCTCTGGGAGAGTATTTCTGCACCAATTCACTCTTGCAGTATCTCTTTCAGTGACAGAAAGTGTTTAAATTATTATGATAGTAAAGCAATGGTAGACAGAAGAAACAGCTGCTCTTGTTGGCACACTCCACTGCAAGTGTGCTCTGGGATGAGGATCTGGCACTGGGGACAGAGAGAAGCATTTGTCTCTTCAGTGGGTAGAAGCTGGCCATTTTCTGCCACTTTTCACAACACTGTTAGTCCTCTATTGCTGCATTTCCTTTCTCTGCACTGCCAAATAAACAAGGGAATTGCTTACTCAGGGGTGGTGAGGTAAGGGCTCAGTTAATTAATGCCTGAAGGTGCAGGTGGATTTCACACATGATGAAAATGAGGGTGATCTTCAACTTGCTCCTGCTCATTTATTCATGAGGATAACAGGCAGCAAAGGGCAGCATATTGCAGTTAGCAGGAAAGCTTCATTCCTTCAGACACACACAATTCTAAGAGCAGTAGTGGAGCTCTGTGTCTGCTCCCACTGCAAAGTATGAGCCAAGAGGAAAGTAAATTAAAAGCTCGAGTCCTCTGCTTCCCCAAGGCATTCCCTGCAGCTGAGAACAAAAGAAAATATCATCTTTCTTGACATGAGAACCTTTTATCGAAAAGAGAAAAAGATCTTATTTTACTCCACTTTCCCCCTAAGTGGACCTTCCTGCCTTGGACATTAAACTCAGCTCCAACAGCCTCAGCCCCCTGCCCAGCACACCACGGAGCTGCTGCTGTGCAGACAAGGGGGGAGAGAAGGAACAGAGGTAAGGAAACCTCCCTGCTTCAGGCAGCAGCACTGGGGCTGCTCTGTAGAGCCTCAGGCAGAGCCTGGAGGGACACTGAGACTGGCAGGGTACAGACTCAGCCCCTCCTGAGCAACACAGCCATGCTTGCTGTGAAATGTTACCAGGACTCAGCAGGATCATCTCCTCTGTCTGGGTTTTTTTAGGTCAGAGTTGAAACATTTCAGATTTGATGACTTCTGAAACTGAAATCCTGCTTTCTATGTGAATACCCATTAAAATTCTTGTTTCAAATGATGTCTGGGTGACTTTTTGTGAGCCTACATGAACAGTGTTCCCAAGTGATGTTACTAGTTTGCAGACACTTCACTAGCCAGTCCTTCATTTAATCCTTGACACTATATTGGTCTCAACCCATCAATCCTGTCCAGATCCCCCTGCAGAGCCTTCCTGCCCTCCAGCAGATCCACACTCCCACCCACCTTGGTGCTGCCTGTGAACATCCCAACCCTGAGTGCACAATCAGGGAACAACAGGTGGGACTTGGTTCAGACAAGGTGACCAGCCTGGTATTTTTCACCCAGTAATGTGATGGAGTAAGAAGATCCTCTGAGGTAGGACAAAATTTCCAGTGGAGTGCATTTGAGGATAAATATGTTGTGAAAACCAGCAGGGCCTGTTTGGCTGGTGGTGGGGAGGGGAATGGGTACAGCTGCTCAGCACACACATCCCTCAGCACCTGACTCAACAGACAGCTTTGTACCTTCAGAGAGGAGCCAAGAGAATGGCTCTCCTTTCTTCTTGAATTCCCTGAGCAACACTTACACAACAGGACATACAGGACATGGCTGGACCTGGGGAGCAGCTCAGGTCACTTGAAATTCAGAGCTGGAGCGTGCTGAGTTACAGCAGCTGCTGCAGAGCCATTTGATCAGCAGAGAATCCCAAGTGCCTGCTATTCCTTCTCCTCTGTACCTGTTCTGCACTTCATTCCCCCTTTTCTACTCCCCCTCCTCCCTTGGCTGTCCTGGAGATTGTGCAGAGATCTGGCAGGAGCCACTACAGAGGTGAAGGATGCCCCAGGGCCATGATGTGCTGGGAGTTTCAGATTAGAACTCTGGAATAGGATGCAGCTCCCTGGCCACAAAAAGCTCTCTCTCATCCTAACCACTCAACTAATGCAGTGACTCCTCTCAGTGTTGCAGTTCTGCTCTCTGAATAGGTATTTCAGAAAAATCCCATGTTGCTGTCATAGCCAGACCTCAACGTGTTTGCTGAGTGTTTCCTCTGCAGTAAAACACTTATTTGCACATTTCTTGGGTTAGATCTGGAGCAAACCCTTGGAGAGATGAAAGAGCATCAGCAGAACAATATACTTGCTGCCACTTACAGAAAGCAAGATGAGACTAACAATGAGACTGGAAGCACTGAGAGAGAAAATAACTCAGGGCTAAGGACAGAAGCCTTCAGAACACTGGCAATATCAGAGGCCAGCTGGGATAAAATATTGAGAAATAAGTGATTGGCTTGAGATTTAAAAAAAAACAACACTCACAGTAGCCCAGAGCTAAAGAGTTATGAAAATTCATAGCATGGAACTGGCCACACTGTAAGATGCTGTCTTTGTAAAGAGAAGCTGGATCATACAGGGAAGGAATTTTCAGTGATTAAATCCTCATGGCCACTTCAAAGGATGTTCAAAGTCATTTTAAACCACATAGAAGTGTTTGTTCATTTAAGCACAGCTTGGTTTCCTAAATTCAGATGGATTTGCAAGACACCAGATACATTTTATATTGCATATTCGATGCAGCACAACACCGTGAAGGATCTATGAGAAAAATGGGAGATTAGCAACAGATTTTCAATGGAGAAAAAATAGATACTACAAAAACATCCATAAAATCAAATAAACAGCCCAAGATTTTAAAATACAGAGCACATACACTTATGTGTTTACAGGAGGTACAGCTCCAAGGAAAACACTGAAGAGGCGTGAGGAGTCAAAAAACAAGCAAGTGAAGATGAAATACGATGGCTTTCTGATTTTTATAAATATCTTCAATACATCAGTACAGACAGTGCTGGACAAAAAAATCCAACAGACTTTTTACAAACAACTTGCTCTGAAACCTGAGAAAATTTGAAGTCACATTCATGGACTTGAGCTGATCAAAACCAAACAGAAATCAGAATAAAGCTCCGAGGAGAAATTATCACCAGAATTTTCAAAAGAAACAGTGAAGTAAATTTGAATTTATTTTGAATGGGTGATAAGAACCGTGCTCAACAGGGACAGGGACACATGTTGGATTTGACACATGTCAAAGAGGAAAGGTGGATTTTTTTCCAGGTGTTCAGCTGTGAGTTTTTTGCAGAACAGCCACCATTCACCTCACAAACTGTTTAGATCCTATTTTTTTCTAGAGCTGACAGAAACATTTCCAAACCACCATTTGGTGATTCCAAATCACCATTTGGTGATTTTCTCACCAAAATATCTTTTCTTCTAATGCAGCATGAGAGTTATACATATACTGGATCCACCACAGATTTTTTGCTCAGGAGGATTTTTCTGATCTAAGATAGAATTTCTTACCAGAAAAAATAGTTCCATAGTAGATTTTAGAAAACAAACACCTTGCTGAGTGTTTTGGATAAACAGCCCTTCTAATGAAAAATGGGGGATATTGATTATAATTACCAGTGAATAAGAAAAGTCCTACTCTCCCTAATTATCTACTCCTAAGGAATAGTCTGTAACCAGCTTTCACTGGAATCTGTTGCTTCAGAGTTTTCTTCCTGCAGGAAACAACTCCATTCCAAGAACAAAGTACTGACTAGAACATGAGCCCAGCGCCCACAAGATACACTTAGATCAGAAAGGTGTTATTCTTCTGATCTTTAATAGGTTTTATCAGCATTTTATAACTTAAAAGGACTGATTTTCTCTGTATTGCATTTTTAATAAATACATTTTATGGCAATACCTAGTCAATGCACCCACTGAAAGATCCACAGATCGCAAAGATAAGCACACTTGAAGAAATCACCTGCCTCCTCTCACAGACTAGAGCCACCTTTCATCACTTTAATTCCTCAGAATTTCAAAGAACCTCCACGAGAAAATATCCTTCAAAAGGAGCCTTTGAACTCCCCCTCGTACCAGAATCATTTTCCAGGCAGAGCCGCAGCTGATGGGAGGCACCTCCTGCACCTGGGTGCTTCACACTCCAGGCCCAGGAGACAAAGGGTTTAAATCAATTAATTCATTTCTACACTTTAAAAGGAAGAAACAATGGTGAAACATGGCAAAACATAAGCAGAATTACTTTTTCCCTCCAGATATCCCAGATATCTGGCAATATTTTTTTTTTTTTTTTTGCAAATCCCCACAATATCTCTGCAAACCACTGTAATACCAGTTATCAGACACATTCCTACTGAGCCGACTCAGGAATCAAATTGGGTCCATTTTCTGGCACCCAAAACCATCACTGAAAGAGCAATGGAGGCAAGATATGGAAACAACAACATAAATTCATCAAATCATTGTCAGAGTACCACAGATCTGTGCTGAGCAGCATGAACAAAGCCAGAGTCATAGGAACAAATAGAAAAAAGGTTTCTGAGGCACAAAAGCCTCAAATTTCTATTTTCCAATAAAAAGAAAGGCAAAACTGTTTCAAAAGAGACCAGGTTTTGTCTATTTTCCTCTCCAATACAAGCCCAGTCTTGTTCTTGTTTTGATCTGTTCATCATAACAAAGAGTGAGCACCACTGGACTGTGTTGTAAAAATAACTGAAAGAACAGCCAGAAAGATGAATTCTGTGTAATGCCAAGGTAGCTGATTAGTCTTCTTCCCTGGAAAGGAAGGCTCCATAATTCACACATTCTAACTGCTCCATTATTTCAGTGTGCCTGACCTGGTGATCTCTTGTTAGCTGGTTAAAAGGACACCAAAAAAGTGAAATCCCTTTTCCTGAGGAAGCCAATCAAACTCAAGTGATCAATTAGTCATAATGAGCACTGGGATGGGATGGGACAGGAAGACTCAGCCTCTTTTCTATTTGGAAAGATAACATGGCATAACTGAATTTGGCTGAAACCAATTATTCCAATTTAAGTTAAGGATCAAAAAAATAAAAATGAAAATCTCAGTAACATTGCCCCACACTTGGTTTGGTAGGTGCTGCTTAGCCTTTGTCATTCATTTTTAATTCAGAAAATCCCCCTTTGACCTGTTGGCCTCAGTGTGTCTGTTTTCTTCTCCTGTTTTGTATTTGAATCCTGTTAACAACAATAATCTTTATATCATTGCTCTCTACATATAAACCTGACCCCAGCTGGGGTCAATGCAAGGAAACAATGAAGGAAACACAATTTCAAACACATAAATCTACTCCCTCCCAAATGTCTCTATTATTATTACTCTATTACTTGCTATAATTTCCTCACTATTTCTGCTCTCCTTTTCCTTCAAAACCTGGAAATATTAAGTGCAGCTTTTTTCCCATTTCTCTTCCTAATATTGAAAGTCATATCTTTTTTTGATAGTGTAGTAAATCTAAAGCAAAAATTATGTCCCCTTTAGGGCAAACATGACAGCTTGCTGTTCACAGAACCAAGTAAAAGTTAGTACCCATCAATCAGTTTTCTGAAAACAGAGTCTTTTTAAATCAAAATTATACAGCTGCAATTTCTAAGAAATAAAATAACCCATAATATCCCTAATTAAAGCACTGAAAAGTGAGGGCAGAGACAAAAAAGAGTTTCTTTGGCCCTCAGGATGTCCATATAAACACACAAAGACAGACTATGGAAGTCAAACTCCTTGAGCACCAAATTTTGCTCTGTTTTTCCTGTGAAAATTCTGGTTGGAGACAATAATAATAAATGAACTAGAGATAAACTAGCCCAAAGCAATGAGCAATTGCAAACAAAGTTTAGGAAGTATTTTCTCCTGTTTTAAGAGATGAAAAAGTTTAGAGTCATATAATAGTCATAGGAATAAGGTTCCCAACCCAAAATGAACCATTTATGGAATGCAAGTACAAAGCAATAAAATTCTCTTTTCATTTTTAACATCATTAAAACTTTAAATTTGTAATTTACACAATAATCCCAGAAAGGTCTGGCCACTGAGAGATAACAGCTCAACTAAAAAATAAACCAAGATTAAAAAAAGTTGATAAAGGTGAGTTGTTTCAGTGAACTTGGAATTTGACACTGAGAGATCACATCACTTGTCAAGGGCTTAGCTTAGTCATAAAGAATGTGTGAGTTAGTTTTATTTGGAAAACATTTTTTTTAAAGCAAATTACATTTATCTGATCCCTCTCAGTTGACTGAAAATCTGTGAATAAAAACATTTCTTTTGCTGAATACAGGAAGCTTAGGAAACATGAGAGTTTCCTTGTTTACGACTCCAACCACGATTTTGTCCAAAATTTCCCTAAAAAATAAATTCCATCTATAGATTTTCTCCCAAGGTCATGACACAAAAATTGAGTTTCTTATTATTCCTCTGGTTGCTCTCCACTTTTATTTTTGCTTCCGTGGTTTTTCTCCTCTAACCACTGACACCTCTTCCATGGTGATGGAGGTGAGGGGTGAGAAGGGAAGAGGAGATTGCAAAACTATTAAATTCCAATCCCAGCATTTACATGATGACAATCCCTTGGCCTTTTTCATCTAAGACCCATTTAATTGTTCATTACTTTCAAACAGGTGACAGATACCCAGTATGTGCATCAGCTTTAAGGAGATTTGTGGTTGCCAATAGATCAAAAAATATACATGCTGGAGGCCACCTAACTCTGGGTTAATATATTAAAAAAAAGAGATTTTTATGGCATTTAGGACAACCCTGTGAAATACAGTAAGAGTGATGGGACTTTGCCTAGATAACACCAGATTATGACACTAAAAAGCCAGCAGAATGTAATAAGAACAAGTTAGCAGGAATAAGTAACTGCAACACTCGCTGAGCAGCAATGTGAAATTTGTCACAGTGGTGATTATTTATATTGCAGCATCAAAGTAGCAGCACTATGATTAAAGTCCTGTTACAGAATTCAGTTTTAATAAGAGCTTTAACCTTTAGCTTGTTGGAAAAAAGTACCATTAGAATGGCAAAAAGTCAGAACATAGAATAAGAACTTGGAGTGGTATTTTAAATTATACTTTTATGGTGGTTGGATGAAAAATTTATTGAAGCATCAAGCACTGAATCTTCTAAAATATTTTTCATTGTGTTCATTAAGAACAGTTTCGTACAAGGAAATCAAGACCATTTTGACCATCAAATCAAGACCAAGCAAGATCAGCAAAGTCTGGCTCCATGGAAGTTTCCTCCTGCAGCAGTAGTTAAACATCACTGTGTTCTCTGTCTTGCCTTTTAGTCTCATATTCAGTGTCACAAACCATCATTTTAATTTCAGAGATCTCAGATGTGTTGGGACAAAACAATTCCACCAACGTGTGGAATATTGTGGCAGCCCTGTCAGTGAAATTGCTACCTAGGAACAGAGGGATGATGGTAAAGGTGAATAACAAAGAGCAAATGTTGGAACGCAGTCACCTTCTAAAGAGGGAAATGAAAGCACTGCTGGTCCCTCTACAGGCAATACAAACAGGAAGGTGGGAAGAAATCTTTCCTTTTTAGCTTTTATTTCTACACCTTTAGGCATAGAAATGTTCATTTTTTTTTAATTATTGTTATTATGATAACATCAAAGCCTTGTGTTGTTGTCATTAAACAGACCTTTGATAGTTAATTGTAATTTGGGCTACCGTGCTGGGCCATAAAATTGATCGTTTCCACAGTCTAATCAAATACCACTTGGAAAAGGTAATATTGCAGTGACATGGGTGGAAACTACAGAGAAACAATGGAAATGGTGGAAATTTTGAAATGTTGCAGGGTGCCAGTTTCAGCCCACATGGGATTGAAAGCTATTCTGCTTTTTGCACAACCTTTCCTTCAATGTCCTTCATGATTAACAAAAGGGCCTCTGCAGCTGGTGTCTCTCAGCAGAGAAAAGAGACTCAAATTCCTTTGAATAAAGAGAAGAATAGCTTCTCTCTATTAAATATAGTCCTGAAACAGGGGTAGGTGTTAAGGAGGAGAACACTGTGACATTGTGACATTCAATAGCATGACATTGAATTGAGGCAGCATGATGAGACACAGCCCACAGACACTGGGCACTGCCACTCTCAGAAATAACAGTGGGAAAAGATTTCTGAGATGTATTTTCATCTCTCACACTCAATAGAGAACAGTGATCTTGACTCCCACATACCCGACACAGTGCTGGGTGATGATTTGAAGAGAAGAGAATGAAATAATATTATCTGACTTTGAGAAAATAGAATTACTTTTGAAAATGTCATGGTTTGCAGCAACTATACGTTGATTTCTTTATTACCACGAAACCATGCCTCCACATTTTGTAAATCAAATTAAAAGCACTACAGTGGAAATTGCTTTTCACCACTCCTAATAATTTTAGACCCTGGGTCAAATAAAATAATTTTTCAACACTTTTTATAAGACCTTGTTATGCTTTACTATAGCTTTTGCAGTGCTTTACATCTCTTTCTCAAAATAAGAAAAAAGGGAGTTATCATAAAACAAATGTGGGCTTTATGGTCAAAATGCTGGGGAGAGCCCAGGGAATTACACTGACTTGGGAAAAGGCAAGTTGCCAACATTCCCTCTGGGGGTCAAGCAAGGTCTTTGCCCTTCCCTTTCTCTGTAACAAGAGCTCATTAACTGCTTGTTTTTAATCAGTCCTGCAGCACCTTTGCTGCTCTGTTCCTTAATCTCATCACCAGGGTTTGGGTGGTGCAGCAGATCCAGGTCCCTGGAGCTTGGACAGAGAGCTGGGACTCCCAGGGAATTTATGTGATACTCACATAATTCTCCCAATTTCAGTTAGTTTTTGCTCTAATGCAGTTGTTTCCAGGTGTGTTTAGAAAACTGGAGGTGTGGAGATAGGTTCAATCAGGTTTCAGCACAAGGCTGCAAGCATTGTTAGGGGCATTTCCAGTTCCACCCCACAATGAGCTGCTCTGCCTGGCCCTGGGAGTGATCTGTGAGCATCAGCTTTTCATCATTCCCCTCAAGCCCACCTTGGAAATCCTCTTTTTTTCTTAGCCATGGTTCCATTTGCCAGTAACTCACCCTCCTTAATGGAACAAGGTGACTTTTAGGGATATTAGAAAGAGATTTGTTTAAAACTTTAGAAATAAAGCACAGAAGCTGGGTATCCATTCTTCCCTTTAGAGCATGCTTAAATAAACAGGGCCCAGTGAAGTCTACAGCATCATTTCCATTCACTTGGACAGATTATGGGTGGGGAACATTAATCACTGGTTAATCTTGGGAGATTTGACACATCCTTACCACATTACAAACTTAAAATCTTAGTGCAGTGCATACATCAAAGCATGTACAAACCTACACCAGCAGAGAGCAGACAAAATAAAAGAAGAAAAGAGAAAAAAACCCCACAAAACAAATATATTCCCAGCTTCAGACTAGTAAAAGGTCTTGTATTCTCATTTGGTTTGAATATTTCAATAAATATTTCATGCCAGGGGCAATAGTGTTACACAGCACTTGCTGTAGTCTCTCTCATTTCTCTCCTCTTGACCCATGTTCATGTTTGCAAGACAGATACTTCAGGGACTACCCATGTCTGCAAGCTATAAAATGATGCCAGGTTTACAGCAAACATCCATCTTCCTTAAAAATGCTCTCACTATTCTTCAGCCATATTCCCAATTATGAACCTAGGGCAAAGCTTTACAGCATTTTGGTTGCACTGTGGAACAGAGCTGTAAAATTATTTTCCTAAGAGGATTCATTCCCATTAGTGATGTATTTACTGTTGCCACCACATGCAACCAAATCATCATTTATATAAACCTTCCCTTGCAAATCAAGTGTTTGCATTCAGCATCTCTCAAGCTGTTGCTGCTGTCACTGTGAAAATAACAAAATAAAAGGATTCTCCTGGGATGCTCTCTCCTGGAGTGGGTCCAGTGGTGGGCTACAAAGATGGTGAGCCTGGAAATTCTCTATTATTTGGATGATGGTATAGAGAATGATGGTACAGATTCACACCTGTGCAGACACATCCACCTCTTGGCAGCTCCATCCAACCTTGTCCTGCTTCAGGATCTGCTCATTTGGTCTCTAAAACAATTAACAATTCTTTACTCAGTTAAAAACCAAGGGTTATTTTGCACCCAGTCTATTTTTTAAATAGGAAACTGTGCAGATATTGAAATCCCATCTGAAGAAGAAGGTCAAAAGCAGCTAAATTTTTTTTTAAATCCCCAATCTTGCTTTCCAAGATATTACATTTTACAGGCAGCCAGTATTACTTTATTTATATCCTATTACAAATGGCATTCAAATTTAAACATCTGCAAGGTGTAAAGCATCCTCAGCAAATTTCTGAGTAAGCTCAACTCCCACCAGCTACAGATGGAGATGAGGGGGCTGAGAAGTGCATAGCAGGAGTCATTCTTGAGCACATTTAAATTTAATTCCATTTTGAGAGGTGTTGTGCTTTGGGGCCACCAAATCACTCTCCACATTTAGAAGGCTGACTCTTACAGCAGCTGAAAGCTACACCTCAGCCTCCCCTGAAGCTCTGCATTTCTCAGTGCTTTGACACTCTGGCTGCTTGAGAAGGTCCAAAGTATAAAATCCACCATAAAATCCATTAAAACCAGGAGAGCATAGCACAAGGATTTTAATTTATTTACTCTAAGTTTGACTCGAAAGCAAAACAGCTCCCAGCTTTTGGAATCTGATGGCAGCTTGTGCCAGTTGGGTGGATTCTAGATGGGAAATGTGGATAATTCAGATTTATGCAGAACATTGGTTGTTTCTCTCCACAACTCATTGCTTGTGCTCTCCATTGGCTGAATAACAATGTGCTCCTGCTGGGTTAGATTAGGGGTTTAGGCCAAATAAATTATCAAAATACAGGCTCTTGCTGAACATTTCCTTGAAAATTCATGGGAGATATGTCTCACAAAGAGACCTATATCACTTAGCAGTACTAAATTACAGGAAGAATTGCATTACAACCTGAAAAAGAAAGTAAAAAATTCACCTTTTCCATTAACTACGTTTCATAGGGCCAGGCCAGACTAAGACAAGAGCAATATTAGTAACAATATTAACACTGTGAGCAACTTCTTTAGGAAAACACATTTGTGCTTGATGAAACTGAATAGACTTACAACTTTGTGAGCCACTGCAAACCATAAATTATAACTGTAATATTCCTCTCTGTAGGTTTTAGCAATTTATGAAGGTAAAATATCATAGCAGAAGCTTTAAGATGCACTCTGCAGCACCAAGCACATCCCAGTCCTGATCCCTGCCTGGGGAAGGAGATTTTGCTCATTAAAAAGATAATAGAACATGAGAATCTATCTTGTAACATTTGTAAACAACTCCAGGAGTTATCCTCAAGTTAGAAGCTTTCTACAGATCAAAGGAGCTTGAGATATCAAAGCTTCTGATGCACAAGGGAGGTTTAGAATATAATCAACATTCTGAGCATCAACACAAAGGCTCTGGAGCCAAAATGCTCCTCCCCAGCACTCAAACTGCTTGGGATAAATTTGATTTCAGCAATTATTGAGCAGAAGAGATTTGGGGTCAGTTTGGGCTTGTTTGGGTTTTTTTCCAAAGAGTTTGGGTATTTTCCAAAGAGTTTTATTTTCTCACTGAAGTGAGAGCAGCATGATTTCAGGAAAAAGGTGTACATACAAAACACCCTTTCATTAACATCTTGATTAGAATACCAGTGGTGTACAATCAACCACTTTTAAATTTAAAATTGTTATGAGCCATTTTTTGAGGTTGTAATTGCACCTCAAAATCCAAAGCAGCTTAAATAAGCATTGCATATACATCATTAAATAAAATATCTCCTGGTTATAGATCCCAGGATGTAGATAAAATATTGTTTCTCTATAAAATATCCTTTATATTTATATACTATATACTATATTTATATATAGTATATTTATATTATATTATATATATTTATATACAGTATATATATACTATATATACTATATATATACTATATATACTATAGTATATTTATATTATATTATATATATATATATTATATATATTCTTTATAGTCTATTCTGATAGACTAGTCAGATGTAGTACAGTTATCTCAGCAGGACATCTAAAGGCTTTAGCATGGTTTGAGGATATGGGTTTGCTCTGTACAAAAGCAATAAAAACCTGCATTTGGGAGAGGTCTTTACAGAACCCAGTGGGATTTTATGCTGTTGCTGTACTTTGTGTTAGTATCTTTTAGCAGAGAACTGCTAAAATATTTCATCAAAAATAAAAACATATAAAATATACTAAACAAAACCCAAAAAATCCCCCTGTGAGAGCTGACTCCAAACTCTTTCTGAGGTTGTGGGTGCGCTGCAGGCTCTATCCATAAGCAGTAACTCCAAGATAACGACTTTGATATCCTCAAAACCCATGAAAACAGGAGGCATCAACCATCCTGAAAAGCCACACTTCAGGGCAATGCTTGGGAAAAAAATAACTCAGCATATATCCAGTGATTTAATAATATTATATCTCTGTTAGAATGATGGTAAAACCTTCAAAGGGCCCAGAAGATCATAGCCAGTGTTTTTAGATTTTCTACCAAACACACAGTGTGCCTTTGCTCCAAGGGCTTAAAATCAGATGTAGAGAGAGCAGAAAAGGAGAAAATGAAGGGAAATATTTTCACTTTAATGATGCAGAATTGGGCACTGGGAGTTCAGGGCACTGCCTGGCACCTCACAGATCCCTGACACCTCTGTGCCCCTGGGCTCCAGCTCTGCTCCCTTTTCCCTGCAGGAGCCCCAGGACTGGAGCAGCACAGGCCCCCTCAACAAACAGCAAAGAACAGAGACAGATGAAGATGCCAGTGGTTTACACCAGGTATTTTGATAGCCTGGTTTGAAAGATTCTAATTAGGGTCCAAGAACCACAGAGGATTACAAGGCTATTTCACAACACTAAAAAATGCTAAATATTACACAATTACCTAATTTTATTTTTTTTTTAATACAATTTCCTTAGCATGTGCAGGATGGAAAAAACAAATAATGGGCAGTTCTAGCACATGGCTCATTAAGTCTTAGGCTGAGTTCTAATTATTTTTCAACAAGAAATGTCAATTGCAACACTACTTGTTAATTTAGCCACTGAAGTGATGTATTAAGAGCAACATCTCTGGGCAGAATGACAGTAATTACCCATATTGCAATAAAAGCTCAGCACAGCACATCAAGGAAATCTCAAGTATGGTGAAACAAAGTCATTCTGAAAAGATTTTTGCAGGCTTAATTCTTTTGGATGTTCTTTCCTTGAGCAACTGATGATTCTTCTGTGCAGAGATAATTACAAAAATCACACTGTGAAAAGAGCAGTGTCAGTTTGTGGCAAATTCTGTGGAAAAGCTTTCCATTTATTAGGGAAAAAAAAAGGCTTTACAGTTTTTCTGAAGCATTCACATTCTGTTAAATGTACATTCATAATCATAAAACTCCTGTGTGTCCACTTTCTTCTCAGTTTAAATCAAATGAGCTGATATTTTATCTGATTTATCTGCAAACTCATAAAATACTCATATATCAATCAACACATCCCATCTACCTGACAAAATAAAGGTTAAGCTACATTTCAATATATTTTTCTGCGCAGCTGGTGCATTTCTCTTAGTTCACTAATTGAAATGGTTTAGATTTTTCTGAATCACTCTTGGGTTTAGAGAGGAATTTTATTTGCCTCAGATTTAGCCTTTTCCCTCACTTCCAGAGGATTTCATCCTTCAATGGCTTCTGTGATGGCTTTCATATTAAAATAAATTTATTTAATTCTTTTTATTGCTTCTATGGATTTTGTATTTATGGCTGGTTGTATTTTGGATGTTTTTAATTAAAAAAAATATTGTATTTGGTATATTTTTAAATACAAAAATATTTTAGCGCTCTGGATCTCACAAAAACGATCACATTTGAAGGTGTGTGATTACTGCCCCAGGCTGTGATGACAAGTAAAGCATTCCTTAGGTTGACACAACCTGCTCCTACACCCACAGTGTGCTACATGACTGAACCTTTCAGATGCCTCAGCTTTGCTGCCAACACCAGATCTTCCCCACTCTCACTTTGAAGCCATCCCAGTTCCCCCAGGCTCCCTTCAATCACAAGGAATCAGCACCTGGTCTCCTCCTGCCTGGTGTCTCAGCTTCCAATCTCTTGCTGCTCATTGCATTAAAGTCAAATTTTCCAGTCACAGAGAGCTTTTCCCATTTTGGGAATCCCCAAAGCACTCAGGAGGTGTAAAGACATTTAAAAGCACAATTAAAAGGCAAAGCAATGAATTGGGAGCTCTGCCCCAGCTTCAAAGGATGAGGCAATAAACCCTAGAGTCCTAGGACATAAATTTACATCATAGTCCCTGGATATCCCCAAAATTAACAGTTTCTGAAAGACCTCTTCTGACCAACAAGGATTTTCAGAATTTTGAGCATGGTATGTGTTAGATCCTCACACACAGCTGAAGGAAGGATGGATTTGAAAAGAAGTTCAGCTAGAGCAGATCCCAGGCAAAAACCTCCAGGATTAAAGAAAATTTAAGAAAAATAAAGTGGTGGTTCCTGCCACCTCTGTTGACTCAAGTCTCCAACTAATAAAGGGAGGCCCAGGTTGGTGATAAATGCAGGAGCTTTTTGCCTATAATATGCAGGTATCTGACAGGATTCATTTTAGTCCCTTTTTTTTAATAGCAGACACCTATCAACAGTCCAATTATCTTAATGCCAAGTCATAAAAATTAAGAAAAAAAACAGAGAAGACAGCAATAACATGGCAAGGATGATTAGAGAAGCACTTCACTTGCAGGAGGTGCTTTGACACCCACAAAAAGAGCAGTGACACCAGAAGCAGCAAGAACCTCATTAGCCACTGAGGGGAAGTTTTGCACAAAAAGCCAAAGTCATCACGAAACAACAGAACCTCCTGGTGGAATGAGGCTGGCCCCAGGTTTTTCATCATTCAAGTTGTTTTCTGTGCCATATGGTCAAAAATGAGGAGCTTCTAAACTGACTAATTGCTGAGAGAAGGGGAGTGAGCTGTCTGGCCTTATACAGAGAATTTCCTCCAGGTTACCTCTCCAGACACCTCCCTTCCACAAAGGGGTTTCAGTGACAAAATCAATCTTTTGTTTGTTTGTAGCAAAAAAAAAAAAAAAAAAAAAAAAAAAAAAAGTGTGTGTGTCTATAAATATATATATATGTATGTATGCATATAATATATATAAAAGATATACATTTTTATTTTTTATATATTTTTAATTTTTATATATATTTTAATAGATTTTTTATTTTTTATCTATTTCTTTTTAGATCCTTATAATTTTGTTTACAGACTCAGGCATGTAAAACTTTCCCCTTTTGTTCCACTTGTGGAAGTAGCAAGGAAAAGGAACAGATAATTATTATGATTCCTTTATTACAACCCCTGAAAACCCTTAGGTGCTGGTAAGCAGTGTAATGTGGAGAAAGAGCTTTACAGAAATTTAAAAGAGGCTGAAAAGGGATTTTAAAGACCTGTTAATTGCTTATAGAGTTGTGAAGATCAACTGAGGCTGAATTTAGTTGTTAAGACTGCAGGGATGCAAAGGGAACTGGAAATTGCAGCTGCTGAGGTTGCCCATGGTCCACAGCATGTTCATCACCGTTGGGATGGCCCAGGAAAGTGGCTTTGTGTGAAATATGGAATTGTTAGTATGGGCAGCATGCAATCACAGACTTGCACATTTATCAGGATAATAGCAGGGAAATAAAAAGCAAGGAAAGAGCAGAAATGTCCTGTTACTAAAGCAGCCACAGAAAAACACCACAAATCTTGATTTTTGGCAACATTTACACATTAGTAATATCCCCCTCTTTCTACCCTGGATGAGTCCTGCTCATGGGTGCCAGGGAAACTCCATTTCCTTGGCCTCCTTGAGCCAAGATGAGCTTTTGCTCCTCAGAACAAGATCACTTCAGCACAACTCTCATGCAGATGGAAGCACTTGGAAATGGATATATTACAAAATAAAAGAGCTGCAAAGCCTCAGTGTCAGCCCCAGAAGGTCAAACCCTCCCTGCCTGCATCTCACACTTGCCCTCCTACAAATGTTTTGCACAGGGGAGCCAGCTGAGAGCCCTCATTCTGCTTTCTTTCATCTGCCCAAGGAGGCAGAGGTCACCCTCCTTTAAACAAATTCCCACTTTTGAGGCAACCTTGTGATCAGTGGCCTCCAACAGTGGGGACAGCTGAGCATTGTGTGCAGGCAGAGCACAGCCAGCTCCTCTCCTGCAGCCCTTGGCAGCTGGGGATTTTTGTTCCTTGCTGCCTGCACAGACTTGTGAGAGACTGGCCAAGAGCTGGGATTGAGTCATGTCTGCATGCTGGGCTGCTCTGGCATCCAAAACAAACCTGGCAGATCCCAGGCAGCCCCAAGGTCAGGAGAGTTCTGGCTTTAAAAGGGATGAGTTTTGAAATATCTACTGAGGCTTAATTCAGAATTTTGGGGTTTGTCCACTCTAGGTATCACGGAATGCACCGTCATGAGAGTATTCATGCCAAAAATTCACATTTATGGAAATCTAACAGGCTCTGTATGGTCAAAATTCACAACCTGTTTATCTGCATGCAGCTTCAGTCATCAGGCTGACTGCAGCACCTGTCAGTGTGAACACAATAGCTAATAAGCTGAAATTCAGTTACATTCCAGAAAAAAAGTCACAGGCCAGGGGTTTATATTGGCCTCCAATGACAGAGAAAAGACAAAACAGGTACACCAACTGTTGAATACATTTTTTGTAAAAGATCACAAGGGAATGAGCAATAACCTGCATGATTGACTCAAGAATTTCCAACAGCTTTTCTGGCTTTTCCACCAAAATAAAACAAATGCTCTAATTCACTCAACTTTATTATGTGACAAGAGTTGTAGCACATTTAAAATATAACAGAATTCTAGTAACCAAATTTTTTTTTATGGATACTTGTATTCAGCTGAAAGCATTATATAAAAGTCAAATATTCCCTATGATTTGGGATATATGGCAACAAATACACAATTCTCTATATTACCCTATTTATTTTCATGTCAACACCATGCACACAGCAGAATTACAATTCCAAAATCACATGGAATGAAGGAAATATTTGCTATTAATATGATTGCCCTCAAAGGATATGGAATTTCTTTTTATCATTCTTATATAACCAATTCAGTCTGCTATGGTGAAAGTGTAAAAATGCCAAATCCAATGTATAAACAATATTGTGCCCTCGAGTTAGTCAGTAGCTGCAACACATGGTTATGTTTTGGAACACAACTGAGCTGAACCCACACATTTCTCTTTTTAGCATGTGTGATTCCATCAAATATGTTCAAAGCTCAATTCCTGCTTGTGTTCTGCACTGACAGCTATAAAAACTAATGACTGTACTGCAGGGTGGAACATTTGGGTCACTTTCACCACCAGAAATCAAGAATAATTTTGCCATTGTGCCTAAGTACCTTCACATTGAAATCTCAGCTGGCAATTTCTCTGAGTAAAAAAACAAATCCAAAGCAGGACTTGATGGCTGGAAGGCACATGGAATTTCTACTTTAGCTTCTTTTAATAATGACATTCATTAACTATTCTAACAAATGACCAAAAAATATGACACAGGGACCATTCTGAAATCTCCTGTTAGGTCCATATGGCTTTTCTGCTTTCACAGATCCCTCTGGTCTGGCCAAAACAGCACCACCACATTTTTGTTGCCAAATTTGCCAGGCACAACATACAATCAGTATATTGTTATATTTCTCATTTTTATAGGGAGAATCAACCACCTTATTCCAACTTTCTTTCCTGAAAAATATGGCATGAAAAGGTTTTCCATCTTTTACATTCTGTCACTGAATTTTAAGGAAAATTTATTACCTCATTCAAATTCCCTGTACTGTGCTGTGTTTAACAACACAGTCGTGACAATGAAAATCAGTAAAAGAGCAAAATCACAGCTCAGAATTTCTAGGGATGACTTAGAAACACTGAATATCAGAGAGGTTATTCTGTTCTTGTCTCTCAATAAAAGCCACAAGCATGCAGATCTGGGAGGATTTAACACCGATGTTTTCAAATGTCAAAGCAGTTTAAATCAGTCTCTTTGTTTATCAGCAGCTCCTCCAAGCCCCACGGAGGACTCAGCTCCCAGTGCCAGCTCCAGCCTCACAGGCTGAGCAGAATTTTATAACACTGCTCTGCCAAATTATCAGGGCTTGACCAGCTCCCAGATCTGCAGGTATGGAACCATCACTGGGATCAGAGGCTTGGAAACAAAATACCTGCTCCCTTCAGGTCTCATTTTTATATCTCTGCACAAAAGATCTTCCAACAAAGTGCTCCTGATGCAAAGCTACAAGCACTCAACATTTTGTCACATCCACAGACACACGGGGAAAGGGCTGTAGGCACTCCCTGTTCTCCCAATCCCATTAACTTCTTGCCCTCCAGGCATTTTGTTTCTGATAAATTTCATTTACCCAGACCTCTTTTAAAGTGAGGTGATGTTTTTCAACAATACAGTGGACACTGGATCAGGTTCTATGAAAGGGTCTCTCTAGGTGGGTAACATTTCACAAAACCTTCTCACTCCCTTGGATTTTGTACTAAGGCCCAAATAAGGCATTAGCCAATAATTTATTAAAGGTGCACTGTTAATAGATATATTTTCAGATATGCAACAATTATATATATGTCCATAAAACATATTTCTATACATTCCTATATATATTTATAACTATGCCAGTCTTTATTGAATTCAAATGCACAATATAACTTTATTGAAGCATGTGGGGTTTCTGGCTGGGATTTATTAACTGTTAATGCAGCAAGAAGTAAATTTAATTTAGGAACAGAGCATTGAAAAATGTGCTCATTTTTACAGGTAACATTGAACTCATAGAATCATTTTGGTTGGAAAATACCCTTAAGATCAGAGTCCAAGACATTTAAATATAACCTATTAAGAATGGAGCTGTAGTATTTCCAACCTGCCAGAATTCAAAACTTTCTGACCAGATTCTTGTAGATATTCTACAAGTGCAGGGTGTGATGTGATGTATCAAATTTATTTATTTGGTTATATTCTGTGATCCGTGGGCTTTCTTATTTGGCAGAGTGGCACTGCAATATCCTAAAATCACCATACAAGTGTAAGGTAGGAAAATACAGGAACTAACCTGCAGTTCAATCACAATCCCAGTAACAACCCCACTGTACAGCACACCTGTAAGGAACAAAACAATTACATAAAATGGGTGTTACTCAAGGATGATTGCAAACATCAACTTTTATTTGTCTTTGGAAGACCACTATCAACAATGGCTCTATTTTACAGACCTATACTCCTTCCTAAATCTGTTTTTTAGCATCTCTTTCTTTTCTGATGGGTGTCAGGAGAGCTTTCACAGATCTGCAATGCCTCTCTGCAAATGTGGCACTTTCTTGTCAGATATGCAGGTGGCCACTTACTGAAATAAAATTATAATGTGCATTTTCATTTGTTTTGGTGATGCTTTTAGGGAAGAATTGCAGCATTTTCTAATGGACTGGATAATCACCTCTTGGCCTTTCTGCAGTAATGAGAAGCAGTGGAATTTCCAAATGTGCCCAGAGTGATTTCTCAAAGAAAGAAAAAAAATCAAACCGTATTTAACATCTGTCAAATCTCCCATTTTTATGCAACTTACAATAACCTGACAGAAATCAATATTCTCCATATGTTGTCTTAATTATTATCCTTTGACATGCAGCTGATTAATAAGGAGTAGTAGGGAAGGTGAACTGAAATCACTGCCTCCTTCCCTAATAAAAAATAACTTGCCAGTGCTTTTTGCAGAGGAAATGAGCCCAGTTCTGTGTTACAATAATATTTTGCTTGATCATCTTAGAAGGTCACATTTCCCTGACTCACAGACACAAGGAAAACTTCCTGGACAACTTCCTGCTTCTAAAGGCACAGCATAAGACAACATTGATTTTTCTTAATCAACTAGGCACGCTGTAGATGATACACAGAAAAGAAAGAATTTTAAGAAAGAAAGAAATTTAAGAAAGTTTACATCAATCAATTTTAAAGCATTTCAGTGTATATATTCTATATTTCCCCCTCTGCCTTTTCTGCTGTCAAGATCTAGACTTGCAAAAAACACCTGCAGCAGTGCAATATTTTAATTGAGGTCATTTGGAAATAAAGGGTGAAGTGGAAAAGAGAACCCAGCTCACCCCCAGCCCAGCTGTGCTTCATCCTTCTTAGCTGAGCTGTTTACCCCTGTTTTAACTGCAGCAAGTCAGAGAGGCTTCCTTGGTTGTCCAAATACTCTGCCAGGGTAAAAGATCCTTTAATTACTCCTACATCTTCATCCCTCCTACTCTGTGCTACCCAGAAGGGATCTCCACCACCACACAACTGCCATGACTCAAAACTGCCTTTCTGCTCCATGAGGACTGCAAGAGAATACAAAGAAAATGCAACACATCATTAAAAAAAAAATCAATCATAGAAAGTTTGTTGGAACTCTTTGTAAAATAAACTCACTCAGCAATTGTCACCTTCATCCATTTGTCCAGCATCTTAAAAAATTAAAGTCAAATTATTTGGCAATTTGTGCCATATTGAGAAGCCTGATTAAAACTTAAAAGGCAATTATTAGTTTTCTAGCTCTTAAAGAAATAATGCTAATGCAATTTTGTCTGAAATAGGAGTTCAGTGAGTAGGGCTATGGTACTGAAAACAAAATTGAGGCTCTGCAGCAGTTCTGCTGAAGTAATAAAGATCACTAAGAAGAAAGAGAAAACCCTGAAGGCCAAATGATCTCTAAAAATACCATTTCACACCCTTTATTAGGAAAGAACAAAAACTCTAATCCAGAAACCAATTTTTATAGTTAATACCAATTCTCTTGCCCTAGCAAACAAATATGAATTTAAGTGATAAAGCCAGTAAGGTTTAATGCAGGAATTCAAAAGAGATTAAGCACATTTCTCACATGCAGGTGGACAACAAATAGAATATGAACCATCAAGTCAGAAAATAATGCCATGAAACCCAAAGAAAAGCAAGGGAATTCATCTCATTATAGCAGTGCTGCTCCTCCAGACTGCAGATTTCTGCTGAGACTCATTCTGTCATTGCCCACAGGGCCCAAAGTGTAACAAAACCTACTCACTTTTAAACCAGGTTTTAATTTATTGGTCTTGGCAAGGACTGCATTCTCTGCTGAAAATAAGTGGCACGACTCAAGCACTAAAGGTCCCCAAATCTCATTATTTCAGTGTTTTTTTCACCCACGTATTCACACTGTGCCTTCCTGTGTCCCTGTTGATCACATTCCTTGGACTGAATAATGTGCTATTAATCTCTGGGGGCATTCTGACCCCTCCTGAAGAATGCATGTTCCAAGTGAAAGAAGGAGGACTTAAATGAATGTCAAAAATCTTGGGGTTAGGAGGTGCCTTTACAAAATACACAATTCTATTACGATATGATAGCAAGAAAAGGGATTTTTCTGTCTCCCAGCAGCGTGCCAAGGGCAGCACTGCAGGGACAGCAAGAAGCTGCTGATAAGGACCAGCTGACAAGGTTTCTTTCAAATCTTGAAGGAAGCCTACCTGTACCTTCCATCACAGGAGAAATCATGAGCTAACCCAGAAAATATATATAACATCACAACCAACCCTCCAAGCAGCTTCAAACCACTCCTAAAAATAAATAATGTGCATTAAACATAACAAAACAGTAGGAAGTTCAAGAACTAGAAGGTGGTATGAGGAATTAGGAAACAAGCAAAAATACTCAGAGTCATGCTCAACGTTCTGTTAGCTGAAGAAAAAACTACAATCTCTTTCTAAAATTCTTTAAGGAAATTGCACTGGCACTTATTACAATTCACAGATTTTGACAAATCGTAATACTCAAAATTTCCAGGGCCAAAGCCAGGTTTGGTCAACCCCAAGTTAAAAAAAAAAAAAAAAGCAGACTTCTGCTTGAAATTGCCAGATATCAGTAATTGTACAATGTTAGAAAACCTCTTTCACCCCTTTTCCATGCTGTCCTGCCAGGTTTTAGTCCAGCCACCCCATTCACCTGGAGCCATGTCCTATCCCTCCTTTTCCTCTGTATCCAGGTCCCACCTGCCTCAGTCTCTGCTCTGGTTTAGCACTGAGCTCACTCAACATCTCACACAAAATAAATGTTAAAACCAAAAGAAACACTGAGAGCAAAAAAGGAAAATTAAGTATTTCCACTTTTTTGCTACAGGACAATTTATTAGTGTCACTCCCATGCATTGCTCAGTTGAATAAATTGTTCTGCCCAATGGAGAAGGAGATGATTGCTACAAAAACCCAAGGAAACCATGAAATTTTGGTAGCAACAATCATTAATTTTAAAAGAAGTGATTAAAATATGCCAGAAACATATTTATATTCTCAGCAATATTTCACTGACAAGGGACTTAATTAAGGAATGGGCACAACTTCAGCAAAATACTTCTAAATATTGTTTTTTGACATGCTTAAATGGAGGTTTTATTGAATTAAATTTCAGTCAATTTCTATTTGAAGTTACACTGTGAAATTCACTCATGGAGTGAAGTTCAGTGCCACACTTTCTGCATTTTTTATTTTGTTTCTGGATGCGCTCCTTGTAGAACATTAAATAATCAGAAAGTCAAATCTTCTTTGCCTCATCTTCTCCCACATTCAAGATGGAACTCAATCTAATTACATTTTTTAAAGAAATTACATTTTTAAAAGAAAATCCCATTTTGTAAAGAAGCTTCAAAGTCGAAGGTAGCTCTTAAATTACTTAGAATTGTTTAAGTTGCAAAGTGGTGTCTTTTCACTTTTTATCTGACTGTAATAAAGTGAATGCTGATTTTGCAGGGAAAATAAAGAGCAATGTCACTTGGTGCAGAGCTTCTCTCAGGTAAGCACACGCTGGTTCAGTGCCAACCTAATGAAAAACAAGGTGGAACCGGTGGCTTTCCTGGTGTAGCCTGGCTTATGCCCAGCTGAGGATCACCTTCCCTCACCTGCTGGACTGGGACACTTTTTGTAGTTCAAGAGGAAAAGGAAAACACAGTTTTAACATTTAAAATGAACTCTAATTAACCCAGCCTGCCTTTATGTTAATGAGTACCCTGCAGCTCAAACAGCACTCAATCGTGCCATTCATTAATTCATCTCACAATTAACTGCATGAAGTAGTTTCCATATCTGCTCTTTTAGAGTCCCACTTTGCAAAAATGAGATGGTTCATCTGTGGGTGCTGGGCAAGTGTTTGGAAACACAAAAACAGTATTTGGAGCATTAAATACTGTGCATTAACCTCATACTGCAACTGCTCTTAGGCTCTTGGCATACCAACCCTACAGACTTTTATACTGAACGTTCCCTCCAATGAAATAAGTGAGGTGAGATGAGAAAAAAAATTAATAAATTCTTTTTTTTTTCTGCTAAATAGAGGGACAGGCAGCAATTTTCTCCAAAGAGGAACAACACATGGAGGTCAGTTGTTGTAACTCAGCCTAACACCAGTAACACCATGGTAATTAAACCTGTTAGAAGACTGAACAATCTGCTTCATAAATTCTAGAATCCTCTGCTTGATAAATAAACTAAACCAATAGCAATCCTGTGATGGATTAGCAATTCCCACTCGCCTTTTCCCAGCCCTTCTCAGGCAGTAATTGGCTCTGACATGGTTCATCACCCTCATTGTTACAGCAGCAGCCACCCCGCGTTCCTAAAGGGAACCAGGAGCACCAACGAGCTCTGCAATTAATCACGGCAATTAATCACAAAACTCATCGCCTCCACAAGAGCTTTCACCTCCACAGTGCCTTGTAAACATGCACCAAACACAAGTCCAGGGCATTGAGCTAAAGGAGCAGTGATGATTATCCTGTTTACAGCTCTGCCAGGACAATTCCTCCTCTCCATCCTCAGCCCATCCTGCACGTCCTCCTTCAACCCTCCTCTTGCTGGACTGTGTTCATTCCCACATAAAGCATTCAGGGAAAAGGGATCTGCTATCATTTTTCAATATTTGGATGTTTTCTCACCCAATTTTAATGACACTTAATGAAATGAGTGATTAGCTGCCCACAGAATCAGAGAATATTTTGGGTTTGGAGAGACCTTTGAAGTCTTTGGTCTTCAACCAAACCAAATTGCTTCAAGCCCCATCCAACCTTGGACACTCTCAGGAATCTCACAAGGTAGGTTATTTCCTGCATTTTTAGGGTTTTCCCTACACAGCCAGGTCTGCTGTACTGTCCCCATACTGCTCCCAAGAAAATGGAAATAGAAAATAATTAGCTTGTGAGTTCCCACTAAATGTTTCATGTGTTTTGAAAAACCCTTCTATCTCTTTATTCCAAAACAGGAAAGACCAAAAAAAAAAAAAAAAAAAAAAAACAAAGCCACAAGCAACCAACCAAAGAAAATTAAATAAAAATACAAAAGCAAAAATGTTAATCCTTAAACAAAATGAAATAACTGCACTGAAAGTGTCCTGCTGACTTCAGCTTGTGCCCTGCCCACACTCTGCAGGTGCACAAACTGACATATGGCACAGGTAGAAATCTTTGCTTATTAATTACCCTGCAGTAATTAATTAAAATTTTCATCTCAAGCTGCTGACTTGCATTTCTCTGCTTAAGGGAGGTCAAAAGACTCAGAGACTGGGGAAGTGCTTCTGTCCCAGACCAGCTGCCCTGCTGGACAGACACAGTCCCACAGCCTCTAGGTCACAGCTGTTCCTCTCCAAGCCTTGGAAAGAGAAAACTCTGAAAATCTGCTGCTGGACAGCTCAATGTTTTTTCTGTCTGATGCTAAGTGCAGAAATTCAATGTGAATTTAATGGAATATAAAATCTTCTTGCAAGTACTCTCTCTGCTTTCTCAAAGAAAATCCCATCCAAAGCTTGGCTCCTCCAGGCTGCATTGAAACCACCTCAGCTTTCCTTCCAGCTCCAGAACAAAATTCTCATGTGCTACATCACAAAATAATTCAGGCAAAGTAGACAATGAAATCTTTTGGAAAAGGGGATGTTTAGGACAAAATAATAGAGGGGTCCTCCTCAGCACAAACACTAAATCAATTGTAGGACTTGCCAGAAAACATGGAATAGGGAATACAGAAATTGATAGCAACCTGGAAACTTTAAAGGTCAGAGGAATAAAGGGGGGAAAAAAAGCAATAATATTTTTGATATTTTTGCCTGGCAGAAAGCAACAAGCAATTGCATTTCATACTGGGGGGTCTGGGGACCCTGTGTGAAATGGAAAACAGAGGATGGAGAAAAACACACCAAAAATGGCCTTTGCTGGGGAAAATGTGAAAACTCAGGCATGTTTGGGCTAAGCATTGCCATGGAATTGAACAAAGGATTTGAAACAGAGCTTTTTGTGGAAAAAATGTATTTCACATTGGGGTCTGTATTCATTTGTTGTGCCCAATGCCCCCATTGCAGGGAAGGAATTGATGCCTTGTGAAGGCTGACCCAGAACAGAGGATCCACCTTGGGCAGCACAAGAGCCCAGCCAGGGCTGCACCCAAGATGAACCAAAATGGTCCCAAAACACACAACGAGGCACGCGGTCTCTCCCTTTGATCAGTTCTGCTCCATTTGCACCTTGCAGTTCATTGTCCCATTCCAGCTTTAGCCCCTGCAGTCCCACCCTGCTTGTTTTTCTCTCTCCAGCCCACGGGGTTTGTGCTCCTGGGCTGAGATTTGGATCATTTGTCCTTGGTGCCCAGCTGGAGCAGGAATTGTTTTGTCTCCCTGCTCTGTGCACAGAGCTCAGCATCCCCTGATGTGAGCCCAGACCCACACACTAAAGCAGCACAGAATGGGAAAAAGAGAAACGCCAAACCTGAGGCATCAGAATCACAGCCCAGGCTGGGACACTCTGGCTGGAAAGGAGCTCTGCACAGAAGGGCTGGGCAGCCCTGATGGAGCCACCAGTTAGCAAACCTATTGAGCAAACATGTAATAATAATAAAAAGTAGTTCATTCAACACCTGATGCTCTAGGAGCCTAAAACCAAGCCTAGAAAATTGAATTATTTCTTTTGGTTTTGGTAAGGAATAGACAGTGAATAACTCTGTCAGAGCAATGAGCCTGTGCACACCTTGCATGTTAAACTTGATGTGTGTCACTATCAATGAGCACCCTCATTTCTTCCCAACATGTCATCAAATTACCGCAGACCAAACAAAGCCCTGTAGATAAATGGCTCAATAACTCCTTAATCATAATTAAGAAAGCCTTAAAATCTCTAGAAGAAAGTCTCAGGGGATTGAAGAGAATGGCAGAGTGATAATGAACATCACAAACTGTACCATTGCAGCTTACAGACACATTCATGTCTTCCAAGATTTTAAGTTTAATGGTCTGCATATCTAGATTGAGTGATAAACACTGATATTAAATTACCAAAAACTTGAATTCAACTCCCAAAACTTCAAGAATGCTTCACAGGGAATTAGCTTGAAGGATCTGGTCCCCATTTACAATTCTCATTTAAGAGAATTAATTAGAGATACTAAAACTGGTGGACACAAGGCAGGTTCAGGTTAATTCTGCTCCAGCACTGCACCATGACCCCTTCAGGGGACAAAGTACCTTAGGGCAGAAGGACACAAATAATACAATTTATGCATGTATTTATATAGGAATCTCAGTGGCTAAGGGATCTAAACCTCTTTTTGGGGCTGTAGAGCTGAAATGAAGAGCAGAGCTGAAAGTCTCCCCTGGTGAATTTGTTCCACAGTCTGTGAGACTGAATTCCACAGTCTGTGAGAATTAACCATGTTCTGTGGATTCCAGCAAATCTCAAGGGCATCCCTCTGCCTGTGAGTCCAGAGTGGGCAGCACTCAGCACTGGCAGGGCCCTGAGCTTGGACAGGATTCAGAGGCACATCAGGACCAGGTGGATTTAGAGACATCTTGGGACTGCTCTGGCTGATTTCCAGGTCAGAGCATCTGTGGAGGTGTGAAAAAGTCATCTTTGGAACAACCACATGAGCAGGGAACTGACCCACTGGTGCATAAAAATGAGCAGTAGCAAGGGGTTTATAGTGAAATAAAGGAAAAGCATTTTATTTCTACCCATAACCAACTTCAGAGAGAAATTTTGTATCTAAACTTCTTCACTCACTCATTTGTTTTTTGTTTTTTTAAAGAAGGAATGGTCTTCCTTTCTCCTAAAGTCCTTCAGGAATTAAAAACAAACACAAAACTTCAGCTATACCTTCTCTTCCCTGGGCTGCTGCTAGTGGCATTCTGAAGAACCTTCAGAAAAATTCCAAACTTTTTATTTCTGGCATTAATAGCAACAGTAATGTTTTCTTCCTTCAGCACTACATATATGTTGTGTATGAAGAACAGGTAAGATATGTTCATTTACTTCCAGTTAATTATAAGGTATTAAAAGGTCATTTTTACTTTATTGTTACTTTACTTCTTTTCAGCATTTTTCAGATAATAATATATAAGGAAGTAGGCAAAAGTTCCTGGACTGTGAGGAAACTAAAGCTGCTGCAGAAAATAAGATATTCAGCAAGAAATATTTGGGCTTGCTTTATTATTGCTGTTGTTAATGTTGTTTTTATTGCCACCATTACAAAACTCAAACATAGTTACAACAAAATACAATTTTCTTCACATGGCTTTTTGTGGTAGAAGTGACATTTAGTAATACTAACCCATCAGGCAATACCACCAGCCATATTCAATGTCAGATCATTAAAGTTTAACTTGTGGCACGTTCTATTTTTTGTTCATTCTGCATCACAGCAGCAAGTCAGAGCTTGGAAAATCAACATTATGAGTATTTACAGTGCAAAATCAGAGAAAGAACAATAACCTCTTGCACAGCACATCTCAGATGAAAGGAAATAACCACTACAACAAATAAAACAGGAAAAGTTGTGATATGTCTGTACAATATTCACTGATGCTGAGAAAAGCCAGTCCCAGTGGAAGTAAAATTAATGAATTTCAAAACAATCTCTTTGGTCTAGAGTCTGAGCTCAAACAGGCTGCTCAGATCCTCAGAAATCATTCATCTGACAGTCTGTGCTTGAATTCTCTGCCTTGGTAACCTTCCACAGAATTCACTTGTGCTGGCAAAGGAATGGCCCACTTCACACAGAGTGGTTTTCCTGCTGCAATGAGGGCTTTGTAGGGCCAGCTCTTCCCAATTTCCATACAGAGCCTTGGCTCTGACAGGATCCCCCTTCCTCACTCACAGTAATAAATCCTCTTACATTTCTCTCCCACACTTCAAAAAACCAGCTTAGCAATGAAAGTGCAATTATGTAATTCCACATAACTACACCCTGTTCTGAGTGTATTTAGGAGCTTGCCTTTCTACCCTAAGTACCCAATCAGTCTAATTCAAGGCCTCCATTACTCTAATCCCAGCTCTAAGAAGATTTCCACGAACAATTTGCTTGTTCCCAGCCATTATTACAAGCCTGCCAATACTCTAATTATGAATTTCATTTATTTTGGTCATGTTACCCGAGCTGTTCTGTGCTATTTAATAGGTACTTCCACTGATTTAGGTTTTTGGGTTTAGTATGAGGTTTTTTTTCCAAACAGCTTTTCTATAAAAGCCACAATTCATAACTGCTCCCTGAGCCAGATGTATAATGTGTTTGAATTTTGAGAGAAATGAGGAACTTTATTTCTGTTCCTGAATTCTTATCTTTCCAGATCATAAGAACCAGAGAATCTGCTTTCCCACCCTAATTGATTCCCCATAAAAATCCTATTAGTTATGCTGAGTAGTAGACACTTACATGCTAATGGAATTGGGCAACTTAATTACAAAAACATTTTAAATAATCATCTACATCTGTCTATTGCAGCATTCCACATTGCTGTGGCTTGCATCACCATAATGCTGAACATAAAATGATCCACGTGCAATATTGCTCTGGGCTCTAAAATTTTTACTTTTGGAAACAGGAAAATTGAAATCTCTCAAGTTTTCCCAGAGTTTTGAAGGACACAGCCCAACCTCCTTGACTCCACACCCACCCTGCCCAGGCAAGTGTGCTCAGAGGGAAAAAACTTGAGTGCCACTTTTTAAAATGTCATGGATTGTGCCAAGGGTTTGAGGATCCTGCTGGTTTCAGCTGGCAGAAATCTCTCACAAGGGCTGGGGTGGTTTTTTTGGAAGCCATCGCAGCTGCACATCAGCGGATAACATTTGGCAAAAGCCAAAAATCAGCACTGCACATCACAGGATCCTCCCAGGTGAGCACCAGGAGAAGGAGCCCATCCCAAACCATGGCATCAAGTAAATGAACCTATCTATTAGGTTTTTCAAAATCTAAATTTGAAAAACTATCACAGAAACTCCATCAGGAAAACAATCTGATGAGTAAACTTCTACCCCAAAGGCTAAGCCTGCACAAACTGGCCAAAACTTCAGATTATGCCAACCAGTCACAGAAGAACATGGAATAACATCAACAAATACCAGACAAGGATGCACATCTTCCTATGCAAAAAAAGTGCCAATGCTGATGAAAAAACTCATTATTAATGACTAACTTGGTGTTGCCTGCACTGACACCAGAGCTATATTTTCCATATATTGTATTTTCAGATTCAATTGCTCTGTGTGTACCAAATTAATTTACCAAAATAATGTAAAATTTCACCTACTGCCTGTATGGCACCTGATGTTCCTCTTGACAAGTGATAGTCTAATTCTACTTTCTGTATTAACAACTTTGATATGCACACAAACACACTGGAACAATCCTTCCTCACATTACAGATATATTTGCAAAGAAAAGTTGCAGCCTAAATTAGAGAACAAATTGAGGGCAACTTGGGCACTCCTCCTCCTTTTTCTAACAAATAAATACAGATTAATTGTAAGCATGGAATTTCTCACATTTTAACTGTCTCCTTGAAAATCTAATTGTAATCTATTAAATTAAATCTATTTCTCAAATATTATAATAACCTAATCACATCCTTCTATGTACAGCCTTATACACCAAATGTAACACTTTTGAATAGGAGAGATTTCTCAAATTTAGACTTTTTATTTATGTCTAACTCTGTACTTAAAGTGGATTCAAACCCCACTCACTTTCTTTTTATGGAAAGAATTCTAATGGTGCTCCCTGAAACAGATTCAAATTAATTTGTGTTCAAGTCCACATTCTCAACTCGATTCATGGCTTTTGCTCATTTACAGGTTCAGTCCCCCATGACTGCACTTTTTGCATCAATAAGGTGAAGCTGTTTCTTAATCCAATTCTTTAGCATTCCAAATATTTTTACAATCTTAGCTGTGTATAACGTGCTGACCTTTAAGAAGTCAAGTATTTAATTTTATTTAATCAAAGATGTTCCTTGAGAACACATAAATCCTAAATCCATTGAAACTGGAATTTCAGGAGAAAAAATTGGGCAATCTGTTGTGTTGTCAGACCCATTTATCAATGGTTATATTTTAAAATAACCTTTTCCTATAAAAAGCAAATGGGATGAAAATTACCTTTCAAGAAATATCCAACACAAAAATAATTGCTTTGAATGCTATAAAATTTAAAATACCACGTCAGTGCCATAACCAGTAAAGGAATTTGAATCAATGGCACGTTAAGTCATTTTCCATCAATAATTAAAATTCCAATCCTTTCAAATCTTTGCACTGATTTGGCATTAGGAGAGTATTGAACCAATCTTCATATCCACATACCAGGAGTGCAGCTTTTCATGGTGCTTTCCCATCATCTGTCAGGATCAATAGTTCAGTTTCTACTTGGAAACAGTCCTTAATAACAACAGCAATCCCAAATGTCAATTTTTTGAATTATTAACTTGTCTTTTTTAAATGATAGCCATTGTAGTAAAGGAGGTGGTGGGAATGGAAAAAGAATCCCCCACTCTGTAGTGGGGTTTAAAACTATATTTGCCTCATACCTTTTGGTAATAGAAATGATTAAGATAAATAATACACCAAAATCAGATATCATGGGTGAAAAGAGCTTTGTCCATGAGGTCAGCTGGGATGAGAAAGTGAGAAGTCCATGACCTGAGTACTGGAAGAGCTTGAGCTGAACTGTGCTTGCTCCACCTGCAGCTCCTACTTGATTAGAAAGTAAATATGCAAAGGGCTCTGAATCACCTAAAAATCATCACAAATCACTCACTTTCATCTACAACTATGCATTTTGTTGACTTATTTCTATTTCTCTTCAGGTAACAGATGAAGCTGCTGTGATTTCTACATCACCTTTGGAGCCAGTGCCAGAACCAGGATTATTGGCGAGGAAGTGAGGCAAGTATTTCTCTGAGCCTTCAGGAAGAGTCAGGAGAAAAGCTTCACCCTTAGGAATTCAAACTGTTCACCTCCTAGAGGAGTGCCTCTAACATCTGCCACGAGGTTTGTAGAAAAAGACAGAAAATGTCACTCGTTCAAGAGTTCCATTTTGACCTTCCAGAGAGAGGAGAGCAGCTTGGCTCAGGGGCACAGCCAAAGGCTTCTCCCAGGTCTCCAGTGCCTAAAAATTGAGCTGCAAGTTGAACCTTCACATCCCCACCATGCAGGCTCCCAAAGGAGATGAAAATTCAGAACATGCCAAAACCTCACCTGCAGGAAACCAGACACTATGGGAGAGGGATGGGGGGAAACTGAGGTTAAATCTACGCGGAGATAAGTAAACAAGAGCATCTTTGGTGCCTTCCAGATCAGAGCCAGATATCCTTCCTAAGCTGCAAAGGCGAAACCAGAGCAGGAAAATCTGCTTCAGCCATATTAACATCCCACCCATACACCACACATACACTGAATTTAAGGGTGCCCATCAGAGCTGCTCCCTCACGCCCCAGTGCAGTGATAACTGCAAATTGCAAAGCTCCAGCAGCCAGAGCTGCCTGCAACACAACCTGGTTGCCCCTGCCACAAGCTGATTTTGTACATCTGCAATGCACTAAACATAATTATCTGGTAATTTTCCTAAATGAAAAAATGAATTTAAATTACTGACGCACAAATGCCTTCTGCAGACCAGTTTGCAAGGCCAAGCTTGCCACATGTAGAAAACAACTGTGCTTTATTCTAATTATGCCTAAAGTAGGTGATACAATTTCAGATATAAGCTTTTATACTGGTAAGACTGAAGAAATGGCTTCATAATGTTTGTGGAACTTATTTTCTCCATTTTCAATTCCAGTGAAGTCAGAATTTAAACAAATAAGAAATCCCTTTGAGAATGTGCAGGGCAGACCTCAATTCCACACATGTTATATTCTGATAGAATTATCCATATGAATAAAAAACCAAAGGCCATGAAACTGCTCCCATGAACACACCACAGATCAAACCCTAATCTGAGTTGACAAGGTGGGAATCAGTTAAAGGTTGGACTCAGTGTTCTTAGAGGTTTTTTCCAACCTAAATAAATGTTGTGATTTTTACTCATTAATAACATATAAAGATTTATAAATATTACAATTAAATGGAAGCCATGTCCTGATTACAAGCAGCAAATGCAGCTTAAAGGAACTAAAATGCCTCACATCTGCTGCAAATGTTGCATGTATTCTGACCCTATACAGGCCTAAGAGAGGAGGATCACCACCAGTGTCACCACCCTGTCCTGCTGCCCAGTGAGGACACCTCGAGTAGCAGCAGATCCATGAGAGAGATGTCCAGAGTTAATCAGGATCGATTCACTATTGACCCATTCAACACACAGCTCAGCTCCTACACAGCAGAGAACAATGTCACACATAAATCAGGTGTAATAAGGCTGCCATTGACAGATTGAGAACAGCAAATGCAGCGTGAGCAGAGAATTGAGTCCACTAATCTATATAAAAAAGCCACTTTCATTTTGTGGAAATATTAATTTAATTTAATTTATGTAAACTCTGCAAAGAAACAAGGATGATGGGTTTAACATATGTATTTTCTTTTATGATTTGTATGATTTAACAGAACATTTATGCATTTGCAAGGTTAGTTTTAAAAACTGGAAATTTAACACACTTGTGCCTTGTAGCTAATTTTCAATCCTTTTGGTTTTTCAGTTGTGTCTTTGAAGCATGCTGACTTTACATGAGTATGTAATTGCTTTACAAATTAATGAACAGAATTAAAATCTACTCTGAAAATGGGCTGAGTTACTCAGCACTCAGACTTTGAGAGCGTGGCAGGGGAATTTACTTCTTGGGGACTCTGCCAACATCACAGCTATAAATGGATGGGTTATCCTTTCCTCTTTTGGAACGGTTTTCCTTTCCTCTTTATTTTGGAATGTGAATCTTTAGGAGAGGTTCTCAGGAACCAGGGGGTCTCTGGGGCAGAATGTCTGGGTCAAACCAAACATCTGGAGGAAGGAAAGCAAAATGATCCTGCTGTGTGGCTGAACTTTGGAATCAACAGATCCAGCCCTGCAATATTGAGCCTCCAGCCCTTGGCCCCTCAAGCCAGCACACAGATGAGCCCAAAGGATAAGGAGAATCAATTTAGAATATCCCATTAAAATTTCAGGTGGAAAATGGAGCTAAATGTCACCTTAGGACTGAATCTTGGGGAGATCATGCACACAATCCTGCTCTAATAGAGTGTGGAAAACAAAAGGTTTTCACCTCCTTTAACACAACAGATATAGGAAGTCTTGTGTATATCCTAGAAAACTAAACTAGGAACCTAAATTAGAATTAACTGTTAAAAATAAGCCAAAAAATTAGATAATGTAAAGATCAGGAGAATTTTCCCACCTTCATAACAGTTTAAAACACTAACCTGCTTTAGGACAGCACAAAGTCACCAGATCTGTCTCTACACCCAATTACATTTGTAAGCTTCTCTTTCCTCCTTAGAAAACAGGAAATGCATTTTTTCTTTCAGAAGCTCAGCCTGGCTGCCCTGTGCTCACTCACACCACACAGGAGTGCATGGGCAGTGCCACCACAGTGTACCCACCGTGTCCTGCACATGGTCCCACCCAGCTGCTGGGGAAGGCTGCAAAGCCTGGCTTCCCTCCACATCACATCTGACTTGTTTCCAAGAGATAAACACGAGACAAAACAAGGCTTTAAGACTTCACATGAACAGATTCAGCTTCAAAGACAACTCCAAGCAATGGAAACCTTGATGGGAACACTCCTGAGGGCAGAGGTGCTGCAGGAAGCTCATGCTTTGAATTTGGTCTGGGTTAAATACCCGCATGTTTAATCACTGGCACTGATTTGAGGGGCACAAACACAGCAGAGACAGCTGTGGGGGCTGTTGTGGTTTTAGGTTTCCTCCTTTGCCTCTGCTCAGCATCACCCACGAGCCATTCCAGATTTATGGGTCTCAGCATCAGCCCCAAGACAAGGGCTGATTTCTTCCCATTTTAAAGCTTTCAGGTTTCTGCTCCAGTTTTAGGTTTATTTTGGTTTTAGTTTGTGGGGTTTTTTGCTAATAATTCACATTCTTCATTCCTCAAACATTCACTGAAACTCCTTCAGCACTTTTCACTGTGATTAATCTCACCCTCTAGGTCTTCCTTTTTAACATAATCCATTAGGCCTGCATAATTTTTTGTTCTGGACCTGGATTTATTCAGAAAGTTGCATTTTTAAGTGAATTCTCAATTACCATTTTGTTTTCTGGTTAACAAAGTGATTGCTGCTGGCAGCCTCAAGAGATCCAGCAAAAAAAAGCAGTTAGACAGAAATGTGAGGTTTCTTGATTAGCTAATGACACTGGCTTTCCCAAAACAGCATCTTTTATGCTGATTTACATCTGTTTGAATCTGAATTATCTGCTACTTCTATTTCCAAAATTTAAAGCCAAAACAGCCTGCCTTGCTGCTTTCTCTGATGTGTCCAATGAAAATGTCACATAAAAAATTAATGAAAAGAAATGTCATTTTGCCTTTTTTCTTTTTGCATTTTATTACTGAGGCTGCCTACAAGGGAATCTACTACTTCTTGACTGATAACCAACCCATCCATGGTGCTGGCACAGAAGGGGCAAGGAAGAAAATTAAGAAATCTTAAGAAAATGTGAATTAGGAAATCTTACATTAACACAGGCTGCCTAAGAGACAATGAGAGCTGTATGAGTGGGTGGACTGTGCCAAACTCACTTTTCCCTGGACACAGAGAGCCCTGGAGGCATCAAGATGGGCTGAGCACCCACCAGACTGAGCCAACTGGTGGCAGTTTGGTTGTCAAAATACTGATTTTTATTACTTTAGCTACAAAGGTTTTATAATGATTGGTTAAATTGGCAATTCCAAGCTCAGTAAAACTGAGAAAAAGTAGTAGAGAACTTCCACAAAAGAATAAAACTGCTCACACAGCTTTCAATAGGGAAACATATTACAAGAAACTGTGTTTGTCAAGCAATTATTTTTTAAGATCTGTCTCAAAGCATGAGTATTCTGAATTAGGTCCTAATGAGCAGTGTTCTTATTCTGATTAAGCAACTCTAATGACAGTCCAGCCCTTTTTTTTATTTGCACAGCTGGACCACGAGCTTGATGTAGAATTTTTCATAAGCTTGGAGTTTTCCAATGTATCATTTCTCAGAGCCAACTTTTTACTTTCTTCAGACCAACTTTTTATCTTCTTCAGAACAGTAGAAAATTAGAGTGATCCCAATATTCTAAAGGGCCAGGCCCACTTCTTGAGCAAGAGGCTAACCCTGCTGTGAATGCTAGCAGCAAAAAAAAACTTGAGAAATTGTCAGCTGTTGTCTCAAACTCCTCAGGGAGCTGCAAATTACCATTATACACAGTTGATAGATGCCTCTGCAGGAGTTACCTATCATGAAGTCCACATTAAAGACTTATTTACGTCCTTAACAGGAGAAGTCTTGCTGATCTGAATGTCTTTAAACAAAGGATTAATTGCCTCTCCCTGGAATATCTGATTTTGTTCCATCAGTCTGATTACATCACATTCCCCTGTCTACAGCACAAAACTTCATTACAGCCCAACCCCTGCAAGCAGCTCCATTACCCTAAGAGCAAAGCCAGCTGTGATTGCAGTGGAGCACCATTAATTCAAGGTGATTTTAGCTCTCTCACTTCATCCCTCATGTTTGCTTTCTGCTGGGGTTTACAGTCCTGCAAACAGGGTTTAAATCTTCCAGGACAGGGAGTGTGAGCAGCAGTCAACCCCCAGAACATTGGGCAGTGTGTCTCAAGAAAGGGGGATCAGTCCTTTTCTTGTGCCTGGTACCTGCTCACTCATTTATTAAATGGGGGAACTGGGCTCTTAGCCAGACCACAACAGAAAAAAAAGAGTTTTGTGTGAAGGAAGTGCTCCAAAAGCCCAGCACCTGCCTAAGCACTGCACAATCCACTAAACTGTTCACAAAAAAGGGGTTAAATGTATGCTGAGCTGGAAACATCGTGGCAGCAAGCCTGCTACATAAAATTCTGTTTCTTCCTCCAATTTCTGATGAAATATTTTATGGAAATACGTTTAAAGTATGTGGAAATATGTTTAAGTATGTTCTGTCCACTGCACAATCCACTAAATTATTCAGCAAAAAAGGGGTTAAACACATCCTGTGCTGGAAGCAGCCTGGCAGCAAGCCTGCTACATAAAATTCTGTTTCTTCCTCTAATTGCTGATGAAACATTTTACAGAAATACGTTTAAAGTATGTGGAAATACGTTTCAATCTGTTCTGTCCCATCTCTGGAAGCATTCAAGGTCAGGTTGGACAGGCCTTGGAGGAACCTGTGATAGTGGAAAGCGTCCCTGCCCATGGCAGGGGGTTGGGAGGAGATGATCCAACCCAAACCACTCCATGGTTCTATGATATTATCAAATTTCTGCTTCTCAAAGCTCCAATTCCCTTCAAAAATAACCTATTCAAGTTCAGCAGAAGATACAAGAAATGGAGGAGATCCTCCCTTTGCCTGCCTGGTAAATGAAAATACATTTATTGCCGTGGACATAATCCAAAATCTGATCATTCTAGACCAGGGATACCTTCATCCAAAGTTTAGCCAAAAGTAACACATTTCCATAAGAACTTTTCACAGTGAAGAATCAGTGGTCCTAATTAGTTCATTTTGAACTGAACACCTCAAAATGAGTGGTTTCAGTGCCAGAATCTTGCCTTAACCTGACCGCTCTTTTCTAAGTAAGTCCTAAAGGACATAAAGATGAAAAGGAGACAAAGAAGAGCATTTATGCATTTCAGAATCACAAATTGTACAATTCAACCTGCGGTGCCCTGCCTGGCATTTCAAAGTCAGGGACAGTGAAAGGGACAATCTCTGATTGCTGGCAGAGCCAGTGGCTGAAATCCAGGGTCTGCCCCACAGCAGGTCCCCAGGACACCCCACTGCTCCAGCATTGCTTGGGCTCCCTGTGAGCGTTATCAGGAATAAAGCAGGAACAATTGCTGAGAGCCACATGGAAAGAGTGCCAGCAATCACACTGCAGCTCCTGGGAGGGCTGGAATTAGACACAGCTCCAGTGTTCCCTCTCAGGCACGTCCTTCAGTCCCCCTGAGCTTCCCAAATCCACAGTGCCTGGGCAGCCTGGACGTCCAAAGGATGACTGCAACAATTTTAAGTTCTGTATTAAAGACAAACAAAAGCTCATTGGAACACCTCACTGAAAAGCAGGCTGCTTTTAACAAAATCACAATAAATTCTTCATTAAAAAAAAAAAGGTGGTTAAAAAAACTATGTGATATCAAATTTCCCCTGCTTCCTTCTCATTTCAGGGAGATTTTTTTCCCCAGCAGCAAAACTGAAAAGGGAAGAATGTGACAAAAACAAAAAAAAAAAAAACAACACTTCAAGCAAAATCAACCTATCTGTTCCAAAAATTTACAAGTAGACACCTCGTTCATAAATTCCATGAAAAAATACTTTCAATTTTTCTCTTTTGTTAATGAAAAAATACAATTTAAAGGTTTACATTGATCTATGACCAGTAGTTTTCAGGAGCTGAGAAGACTACACACTATACATGTACCTCCTACCCACACCTGAAATGTGATAAACACTTTGCTCAAGTACTAAAAACACTTTGCATTTTTAAAATGGCATTTTGCTTTTCCAAAGATTTTCACACACACCCTCAAGTCCTACCAACGTTTGAAATGGTTCAGTTTTATTTTTGGAAATACAGCGCTACAAAGTGCCCTACAGTGATATCTCTATCCAGATCCTAATGAAGAGTCATCCATAAAACAGAAGTGGCAATAAAGCCACTGAAATCAGACAAGAAGACTAGAGTAGTTAATATGTACATAAATTATTACTCAGTAATTAGCAGGGAGGTGCAAACATAAGCTTGACAAGTATCTGACAGCATAAAATGTAACAGGAGCCTCTGAGAATGAGCAGAAGGAGAAAGATCCTCAAGAAAAAGATGCCTATTTGTAAATCTCAGAGAAAAGTCTGCATCTTTCTACACCTCCCTATTAATAAGAGAAATGTCAAAGGTCAAAGAGGAGAGAAAAAAGAAAGATCAGCTGAGGTCTAGAATGGTTTAGAAGCAGCCAAGCTGAGCAGGCTTGGAATTGTCACCCTGGCGTAGAGATGCTCAGGGCAGATACAGCAAAAAAAGGATGCAAGAAAAGGAGGCAAAACTGGGAATTCCAAAGAGAATGAGGCTGTTTGTGCACAGTCTCTTCAGGATGAGAGCTGGGGACATCAAATTAAGGTTCACAACAAAAGGCAGTTTGTCGTCAAACCCTGTGTTCATATTAAAAATTGCACATCAAGAAATAGATGGACAGAACCAGCTGAGGGCTGCTAAACACACACAGACAAATATCTGCTGGAAGGGTTTGGGGGCTGGCAACTCCTTTTTAAACATTTAGATATATCTGGATATTCAGATTTTATCCTTATTTGCACTGAAGTAGAGCAGAACAAGGAGGCTGACTACTTTAGAAAACTTCATCCCAAGTTCTGACAGGAGCAACAGTCCTAATGACTGTTGTCATGTCTTTATCAAAGCATTTGATGTATAGAACTCTTTAGAGTATAAACACCTGCAATTTTTTTACTTAGAGTTCCCACTGGAAACTGTGATCTAGATAATGGTAAGAAAAGGTATTTTTCTCTTGAAGTAGAGAAAAATATCTATTTACCTCTCCCCAAAGACATTGCTCTTCTTCCTCTGAGGAACCTAAAGCAACTTGAGATGGTTCTTTATGCTTATAAGTACAGAGAGAAAGATGTTATGCAAGAGCAGACCTATAATTTATCTTGGCTGACTAACCAGTGTGTTTGTTTATCCTCTTTTTCCACTTACACAAGAGTTCTCTGAAGCCCAGAAAATTGCTGCCCTAAGGCAGGCTAGATCTGCACAGCCATGAAAAGTGATACAAAGAGCCACAGCTCAAACAAAAAAAAAAAAATATAAAATAATAGCCTGAAGTTTAAAAGCAACAAAATAATATACAGCCACCTATGCTGTCATCTCCTTCCCTGCTGCAGGAGCACAGGACCCCTGAGCTGTTTCCCCAGATTGGGCAGAAAATATTCTTCTCCTAGAGAGCTCTGAAAATGCTCAGTGCTAATTAATACATTGAGCTAAAAATGTTCAATGCTAACATCTATACAATGATTCTACAGAATCTTCAAAGGATTGACTAAAAAGGCCATTTGGTGTAGTCAAAAGCCTGAACTTCTTTTGCAGCTTGCAAATTATTAAATAAAAAAGAAATAAAGAACACAAAAAAAAATAATATTTGGGAGATTTTACATCTTTCTACAAGGTGATTTTGTTCTTGTGTTTATTCATTGATCTCCCCATCTGCTGCATGGGATTTATTGTATGCGCTGTGCACCTTATTCCACAATGAGAAAATTAATGACTGCACTGAAAAATTCTTTATGTAAACGGAAAAATAAGTACTAAACCTCAACAGGAATAATTCTGGGTTAAATTTGTTGTTTAACTTCTGTCTTTAGAGGGAAAATGAATGACATCTCACATGTAAGCTCCTCATGGATCCCATCTACCCCGAGTTCCTGCATTTGAAGACCTCCCTCACTGAAAAAGTAGCTCCACTAAGAACCATCAACATTTAGATTATTTCGATTAAAATAAAATAGTTAACCTGAAGATCAATTTGAGAAGAAAAAAAAAATCTAAAGAGATGTGAAAATAAAGACAAAATCAATTGGTTTGTTTTTAACATTAAAAATCAATTATAAATGTGTTTTTAACAGATACATTCTGAATTTAGTCACTTCTGTAATCAAAGTTGTCACTGGGAGAGAAACTTTAGAATTTTTGCAAGCAAAAGTAGGACAAGTCCTAGGAAAGCAGTCAACAGCTGTGTCATTTGGTCCCATTTCTATTTCACTGCCTATCAGCCTCAAAGCTAAATTCTATGAGTTTCTTTAAAAAAAATATGAGACAATACAACAAAGAAGAGATTTAAAGAGAGGTTTTAAAAAGCACAATAAAGTAAGTGAAGACATTTACAAGGTCACTGAAAAATTATGAAACCATGGGGAAAATGCATAAAGATATTTGTCTGAGCTTGTAAAATGTAGATTGAGACTGAAAGTGCAGCCTGGGCAGAGAACCTAATGTCAAACTGAAGGAAAAACAGTTAAAAAGGTTTTACCCAGACATGGATGATACAAGCCAGTGGCTGTCTTTAGCCACTTTAACTGGCTAAAAAAGTGATTTTGTTATATTTCCTGCTCTTCCTTTCATAGGGGAACTCCCATCCTGTTTAGTACTACCTTGGGTGTAGTAATGTAATGAAAACTTATTTTGTTGTCTCATCACCTATCTCTTTAGAGACCTCCTGGATTTTCTGCAGTGACTTTAAAACATTGATCACTATCATAGCACAAAACTCCTTCTGTTTTTTGGGCTGCCCCTGAGATAGGGAACTTCTCACACCAGCATTGTCCCCATGGAAAAGCAATGTTAGCAGGAGGAGGAGACACAGCCTGCAGGGCTTTTCCAAACTAAACGAGTCCCTGATTCCATGACACAGTGGAAGAGCCAAGCCAAGAGTGCTGTGATTGCCAGGAGGTGAAAATGGAGCAAACAGGAACCACTTCTTCATGTGGAGGGAGAGCAGAGAAGGGGGAAATTCCTTCAGGCAGAGCAAGAGGCTCAGTGGTGGTACCCAGCTCTGAGCACAGGCTGAGAATCCCACAGGGGCAATCACCTTCCTCTGATTTAGCACGAGAATATTTCACTTCAATTTTTTATACAGAATATTTAGACACCCAACTAAGATATAGGTGAAGAAGCAGATGCAAATATCTCAAGGTGGCTGAAAAGCACAGGAGTGGCAAATATATTGTATCATCCCTCTTCCACTCCTCCCCTCTACTCAAATATTGGGTTTTCTTTTGATTTGAGCATTGGAGGTTTGGTAAAAATCGGTGTCATAAACCAGGGGAAAAAAAACCCAAAAAACACATCTCTTTTAAGCCCAAGGACAGCAGGAGATGAGCAGTTGAGATGATCAATGGCTCTTGAACAGGTAGTCTCAGTTTTATTATACAAAATAATTTCAAAGTTGCATTTCTCTGTTCCAGAGTGATAATAACTTTAAAACTTATTTTCCCTTAGATGTGTTACGTGGTCCCTGTGGATATATAATTCCTGGAGTCCCAAAATTTTTGGTTCAAGTGAGAGTCCAGCAGAGACCAGGCCAGTACCAAAGGAAGGGGTCATGTCTGGTTTTCATCTCCCCTGTTGGTGCTTAACAGTTGAGTTGCTTCTGTTGGAAACTCTCCAGTGCTCTGCAAAGAAACTCCCACCACTCTGCATCTGTTGGGTTATTATGAACTGCACAGATTAATTACTGAAAATATATTTCCATGGTTTGAGGCATCAGTGGCTGCAAGAAAAAAAATGCCTTTTTGAACTCAATTGCTTTTGTTTCCAGAATGAGCCATATGTGGCTGGCAATGTGCAAAGCTTTGTCCCCAAGATATATGATTTTAACTATGGGCAGCCTCTGGAAAACAGCACCAATAAATGTGTCACAATGAAGTACTCTGTAGAAATGACCATTTATAACATTGTGGCACACTCAGTTCTTCCTGCATCAATCATCTTGTCCTTGCACTTTCACATTTTTTAAGTGCAAAAAGAAGTTGGGAGAGGTTTCTTCCTAGGAGCTGCACTAGCCTGGTCTTGGGTGGAAAACTGTTCACATGGAGCTGGTGCTGGGAGCAACTGAGGAACTTCTGCACAATCCATGGCAAGCCTTGTGGCAGCTGCTGCTGCTTGATTTAATCCATGGCATACTTTTCCTGCCACTGATCTCAGCAAAGCTCCCCTTTGAGGATGTTCCTTGCTTTGCTGAATTTTGCTGTTCTAGCATGGCCCTGCCACAGTTACAAGAGAAGCCATAAATAAATCAGTTTAGGCTGGATGGTGGATCCTGATCACCATCTCTGCATGTCCTGGGCAGAGATGCCCTCCCCCAGGTGCTCTGCTGGCTTACATGAAGAACCCCAGAGCTGTAAAAAACACTTATCCAACCAGATTAACATGCTTATAAACCAGACATATCTGAGATATTAACAAATATCTGGCATTGCAATAGCAGACATCAATATTTCGGGTATGTGTAACAACAACTGAGAACATGGAACAAGGAACCTTCCCTTAGACTACATGACAGGGAATATTTATTTCCTTAAAATTTTACTATAGATCTAATGGGATCAGACTCTTCACTGGCCTTTAAACCCTGGAATGCTAAGCAGAACTGATAATAAATAAAAACAGCAATATTTTTTCATGCACATGTTGGGCTTACAGCTGTGGAACACTGTTCTTCTTATTAATAACTAAATCTTGGTCAGCCAGGGTGAGATTATTAAAATGCTTGACATTCAAGCTCCATAAACACTGCTGCATGGCAATTGCCTGGAACAAGGACCCTGAGTGCTGCAACTCTCACCTTCTTCTCTGTTGCATTGCTTGAGAATGTGCAGTGAAAAGCCCACAAGAGGTACAAAAAAAAGGGAAATCTGTGAATAGCAGTGGGTCAGGGATGCTCTATCTGAGCACATCAAAGTCAAAAGGAGAGCAAACAGAGCAAAGCAGCTCCTGGCCATGGCCTCAGAATCAACATTATTGCTGAGATCCCACCAGAACATTGACTCTGCAAAGAGCTGGGTTTCCACCAGGGTCTGTCAAACACCAAGGACAAATTTCACATCTCCCCAAGCCTGCAGAGTGCTCAAGCCCTCTGGGATCAGCAGGGATATCTGGAGACCCAAGAGAGGGAAAAGAGAAGGCAGGACTGAATCCTGGGAACAGAAAGAAGGCAGAGGACAGATCACCCTGGGAAACACGTTATTTCTGTGTGAAACAGAGACAGAAATAAATTTAGGCACACTGTTAGTCACTGTCAAACCAACATGCCCTACTAGAAAAACCTAGAATTTTATTGAGACCCGAAATAAATAAATAACAAGCATGGCTTTAAAAAACTCTATAAGCTATTCCCCAAATGCTTAAAATATTTCCCAATACAGAAATGCTCAGCTGTCACTGTAACTTGAATTGAGTGATGTGTGTTGAAGTGTGGTGGTCTGAGAATTTCTCTGATTCCTCAGAATCTGTAAACTACTATATTTGCTGTAAGGTTCCAGTAAATTAAAACACAAACAATTTTGGTGGAGTAGAAAGGAATTTTTGTATCTACTTTACACAATGATGGGATACTTAGTAGGATTGCTAAATAGCAATAACATGATTTAATTGGTTTTGCAACAACTTTTGGAGAAAAAAAAGCCCAGTTAAATGAACACAAGGAAATATTGTTGTGATTTCATTAGCACAGCATCAAGTACTCACTAAAGTTTGTGTGTCCTCGTAAAGTAGATCAAAGAGGGGAGATGCACATAGTTGAAGTATGTTGTCTAAAGTCACAGAGATGTTCAACAAACAAACAAAAATCACCAACGTGGCCAAAAAAAACCCCAAATACCAACTGGTTTCATGCTCTCTACAGCATTTGTGGAAGTCAAAGGGGCCCCTCTTGGGGTTTTACAGCTTATTCAAAAGAACAGTTCAAAACTCTGTGTGGCCTTTGAAGTGAAGTAAACTCTAAAATGAAGCCAGGTACCTTTTGTGATAACCCCATCCTTTTCTCCCCTAGGAAGGCAGCCAGAGATGCACAAATTGCTCACACATTTGTGTGCTCCAGGTGCTGCCCTCGAGCTCTGCTCCCCTGCCAGCAGCACCCGGGGCACCAACACCCATGGGCTTGACTTGTCATCCCTAACTAACAACATTTAATGTTTTCTTCTCACCCTGCTCCTTCCTTTCAATTCATTTTTGCATTGGAGAGAGATTTTTGGCATCCTGCTTTATCTTCCTCGATTTACAGATTTTGGAGAGATGTCAGGAATTCAAACTAGGATGTGTCTAAGGTCCAGCAAAAGCAATTAAATGGTAATAGGCAATTTTAAATACATATAGATAGATTTGGCATTGCCCCAGGTAAGCTGTATAAAAAGCTGAAAAGTTGAAGTTTTCTGCCATTAAATTCCCATCTCATTGCATTCAAAAAGATTTGTATTTCGACAACATCCACGGTGTTTAGACCCAATTTTGTGTAAACTGGTAACACACAGATTTTGGGAGAAACATTATCCTCAGAGGCCATTACACAGACTTTATCCAGTGGGAGCTGAGGAAATAATAGTTACTGCTGTGGATGTTGTAATTCCAGTTATGAGCTACAGCACAGCAACACCAAAGGGTAAAGCCTGACAGAGCAATAAAGCAAAATGAGTCCATTATCCCAAGAAAAAACATCCCTAATTCCACCCAGATTCTAAACCAGCATTGTCACCATCAACAGCCTCAGGATTTATGCAGACATTTCCATCTCCAAAGCCCTTGATGCACATTAAAGCAGTCAATGCCTGCAGAGCTCCTGTGAGCAAACTTCATTATGGCCAGCACTCCATCTCAAAGAAATTAAGGTATTTTTTTTTCCACAGGCTCACCTGCTGGCTGACCCAGTGCTGGCTCCATTCACACCAGAGGGGTCGTGCTACACTGCCATCCCACAGTCATAATCCCCTTCTCCACGGCACAGCACACACCACAGGCTGCACCAGAGGAAAGATTCCTTCCCCTGTAGATAATTCCACAGGTTCTTGTGTGCTATTGCCAGGAGAAATGTCTGACACACCCCATGAATCTGCACCAACAGGAACAACCGTGCTGTGTAAGCAAGACAAGGGAAGAGTGACATCCCCACCTCTGAGAGAGCCCTGAGGCAGTGTTGTATTGTTACTGCTCCTGGCTCAGGCTGGCAGTCAGGGAGGAGATGGAATATTTGTCTCTGAACCAAGTGCACCAAGCAGAGCTGTGAGCCACAGGTACACAGAGCCTGCCCCAAGGTGCAGCTTCCCCCTACCAGGGACATCAGAATCCATGGGCATTGCCCTGCAGGTGGATTACATGTGGTCTGTGTGCACATGGAAAATATAAGAAAGTGGATCTGGTTTTTTTATGGCTTTTTCTTCAGTGCCAGCAGAAACAGTCCCTAGTTTGGGATCAGAGTTCATGCCACATCAACCTCCCCAAATCCACACCCATGGCAGGCTGTAGGGTCTTCCTCTGCTCCTTTTAAAACGGCACTTCCTTGATCCCTGCTCCTGTTTGTAGCAGGATCATTTGTGTGTGTCCTTGGGCAAGCTGTGAACCAAAGGTTTGGAAGCTGCTCAGTTAAATTGTGGCTCCAGAGCTGAGTGTCCATGCCCTGGGAGCTGGGGCAGCACAGCTGTTGCCATCTTATTGTGAAGCTCCCACACCTCCTTGGTGATTTCTCATGGGCAGCTCCTCACAGCACGACCAACAAACTCCAGCTCTCTCCTCACCCAGCTAAGCCACTCCTATAGCACTCATCATTATTGGACACAGCTGTGGCCTGTTAAGGGCAGGCCTGTTCCTAATCTTTGGTGATCAGTACAGCTGCAGCTCCTCAGGTGTGAGATTGCCTTCTGCACTATCTTTATTTTCTTACATTCCATCCCTCCACACACAGCTTCCCCTGCCCTGTGCTCTCATGGAAACAGGACAGAAACATGTACAAACAGCCCTGAAAGCAAAAAAGGCCACAGCAGCTTCTGTATCAGAAGCACATTGCCCAAACCTTCCTTTCCAGGGCATGCATTGGCACCTGGAGAACAGAGCGCTGATGATGTAGGCTTTAAGGTGACAAGGTCAGGCAGGAGGAGCAGGCTTTCCTCTAATTTGAGGTTTCAAGGAGGTTAAAGTCTCATTACAACAAGTTAAAATGGTTATTTTGCCCCCTTCTTTCCAGCTCTTCTGTGTGGTGGGTTGACCTTGCCTGGCTGCTGGTGCCCATCAAGCTGCTCTATCATTTCCCTCCTCAGCAAGACAGAGAAAATAAGATGGGGAAAAAAAGATAAAACCCTCATGGTTCAAGAGAAAGGCAGCTTAATAAAACAAAACCAGTGCAGAGGAGCAAAGGAAAACAAAAGATTTATTCTCCACTCCCCAGCAGCAGGCAATGTCTGGCCAATTCCCAGGAAGGAGGGCTGCAGGACCCATAGCAATCGCTCCAGAAGACAAATGTTGCAATAATGAACACACACACACACACACACTGCCCTTCTGCCAGCTGCCATTGCTGAGCAGATATCCTGTGATAAGGCACATCCTTTGGTCACTTGGGGTCAGCTGTCCTGCCTGCGTCCCCTCCCAGGACTTTGTCCACCCCCAAGTGAGGAATGTTGACTCTGCTCCCAAACACTGGCGTGTGCTCAGCACCTGCCCAGCTCCCAGCACAGACTGTGAGGGCTGCAGAGGGGAAAATTAACTCCTCTCAGGCAGATCCAGTGTGTTCTGTTCAGCCAAAACCCCATCCAGATCCCCAGGATGAGATAATGAGATAAGCACCAAGCCTCTCCCAAAGTTTGTCAGGACTTTTGTCTGGGAAGCAGAGTCCTGCCCTGGATTTGAAGCTCTATTTGAGATCACAGTGCCTCAAAACAAAAACATTTCAGATTCACATTTGGGGCTGAAATTTGGCTTTGTCATAATAATTCAGAGCAGGTTCCCTCAGGACACAGTCAGTGCTCCCTCATTTCTCCTTTCCTCCTGATTCACTTTCATTCCTCCACAGCCTTTAATTATTCAATTTTTTTTCTGCTCTGGGGACAGCAGGGAAAGAGCATCTCAGGCCTGATTCTTTCCCTACTTTCTTTTACACTGTGCAACCAAACCAACAGCAGCTTGAGGACCTTATAAGACTGAAATAATAATTAAGAAGACTGAAACTATAATTAACAGAAAGAACTAAACACCAAAGTAAGAGGCAGGAAGAATGAATGTTGAACATTACCTTTTTCTAGCCCAAAGACAAACAGATTGATTTTTAGGATTCATCCTCATAGTATTTCAAACAGAGGCTTCATTAGTATGAGACATTGATCTAGCAGCCCAAGATGTCTCTATTGTTTGAGTTCTGCTGGCTGAGCCACCTGGGTGCAAAAGCTTATTTCAAAGCTCTGTACTCAGAGGGAAGTCAATATATTGCTTTGCTTCTATAACTTCATATGAGCTTGTGCACTGAAGACAGGGGAAAAAAATACTAAGCCTAAAATATTCACAGTGGGCTGCAAAGGATTAACCCCTTCCAAATTCAGGGCAGGAGGGTTAGAGCTTTAAGGATCTTTAAGGTTCCTTCAAACCCAAACCATTCTCTGGCTCTATGATTGATCTAAGGTGTACCCATGAAGAACACTGACATTTTCTGTCTAACTATAGCAAAAAAAAAAAAGTATTAATTGGCTGCAAACTCATCTGACTTCCTACACACATGAATACTTTGGAATTCTAGCAGGCATCCTATAGTTGGTTTTTATAAGGATTATCTGACTAAGAAGTTATATTCCAGAAAGAAAACTGCTAAGTCTGGTTTGAGTTGTAATACCTGCCATGATTGATGTCCTGCTGTGATTATTCAGAAAGTCCTCTGCCATGAAATAGATAAAACAATACATAATTACAATTCCTGTTCTGTCTGAAACAAAGCTGCCCTCCAATCCCTCTCATGTAATCCAATTTGTTTCCCTTGAAGCTTTTGTTTTCTGCCCAAATATCCAAATTAATCATCTCCCTTCAAACTTAAAAAAACATTATGAAAATCACCAAAAAGCAGAACCTGAGAAATTTTCCTGCTGGCATTTCATTCTCAAGATAAATTTAGCAAGTCACAAAGTGAAAACCAAATCCACTCTGCTAAACTTTGTGAAATGGGCTCCACAAAATATACAGCAACAAAACTAGAACAACTGCAAATATTTATATGTATTCTTCAGGAAAATGCAGTGTAGCTCTCAATTTCACCCACATTCATTCAACTTTTTCAACTGATGACAACTGGAGAACAAATGAAACTAAACTATGGCTTAAACTGGAATCAGCCAGGACCCTGACTCTGTATAGTCCACACAGAACTCTCTGGTTAAGAATATTGTGGTTTGGAAAGTTTTTACTAACCTAAGAGGAAATTTCAGTCTTAAATTGATACAGACTTTTGTTTTCCCACTGCGCCAGACTAGAACAGAATAAATTTATGAAATTAATCTCTTTACTTATAAACAGCAATATGAAACAGGAGAAGCTATCAGCAACTCCAAGTTTTATGCATGTTGTTTTCAACCACTCAGGATTGAAAGGAAAATTAATTATGGGACTTTTTCCTTCTGGAAATGCTTTTGTTTGGGGATTTTTTTCTTTTTTTAGCAGTGTAATCATTGCTATGTCTTTTCTGGGTGTTTGTCTCAAAGGATGGTTGAAGATGAGCAGCATCTAAAGCTCCATGCTGAGCAGCAGCACACCAGGAAGAAATGGAGTATTCAGGACATGAATATTCATCCATTAAATAAGGATGGAAGGGGTATCAAAATCAGCCTCTTACCTGTGGGTCAGGTTGGAGGCACTTGGCAGCACAATTTTGGGAAACAAACAGTGATGCTGCTTGGTGGAGACACAGAGACCTTCTGTCTCTCCCAGAGCCCATCTGGCATCTCCCACAAGCCCTGAATTCACTCACCCAACACAAACAAGTGAATAAGCCCTGTGTGTTTAATACTCCACAGAATTTCATCTTAAAGGGAGCTGGGGAAAAAAAAATAGGAAGGAAGGAATCAGTCTGGCTATTTGTACAACAGACTACACACTGTTTCCTCTTGGTCAGGGCTAATTCCATGCACTGATATTATTTGCATGCTTTGCTGATTGGCATTGGAAGAGAGACATTATCTCATAGAAATTGAAAACAAGCAAATGAATATGGGCATTTTATCACCATAAAATAGAATAAATTCAAGTGGTTTATTCAGATGAATACTATTATTCTGTCAGTCCCACCTCAGTGACTAAATACTGTTATTTGGGAAGAAATACATACACAACTTGGTCAACAAGCCAGGATTCCTTTAGAAGAAAAGAAAAAAAACAAAAAAAAACAACCTAGATTTTATTTTTTTCCTCCCTTTTCCCTGAGTGGTAAACAAATGAGCTGTGAATTCAGCTGCAGAAATAAACCTTGCTAATGTATGAGGTCACCTAATTTGAGGATGCATTTAGTCAGAGGTGTCTGACAGTCAGATCAATGCATTGATGCCCTTCTCACTCAATATTTAGGAGTGTTGAGACACCGTGTGTCATTAAAGGCCCATTTCCAAATGCCATGATAGCTGCACCACAAGACTAAGGAACAAATTTTATTTATTAAAACCCTCAGCTGCTCAAACCAGATTGCTCTGTAAGGCTCTTTTAAGGAATTAAAGTTTCAGTCTTGGGACTCTCAAGAACAGCTTGTTTGAGAGGTTGTACGCCTTTACAAGATGAAATCATCTCCAGGATCACAGATTAACACTCCACTAACCCTCCTGTGAGGCCTCTGGCACCTCTCAGCATCACCCAGAGGCATGGGGTTTACAGACATTATTTGGCTTTAAAGTTTGGGATTTTTTTTTTAACTCTATTGGCACAAGACTGGTCCATGCAATTTTGTACAAGATGATTCTTAAAACATAAGTGCAGTAATCCTATCCCAGCTGTTCCTGAAGGTCAACCATCATAAAGAACTGGATAAAGTCAAGTTGTTATGCTCATGAAAGTGTAAAGAGAAATTAAGTAGAAGATCTGGTTATGCAGGAGAAAATTTGGGGTTTTAACACAACAAAAATGTAATAAATAATAAACAAATACAAAAAATATATCTTAAACTGCATAAACAAGTAGTTTGGCTCAGGTTAGCAAAAATTTTATTACACACCATGCAAAAGGCAGCTTAGCTGAGGTTCTTGGCAGGTCTGAGGCAGTTTCATAGGTAAAATAACTCACAACTCATTCCTCCAGTATTAAAACTGATCTGCACTTGTAGCTTTTCTTTGTACCACTATAAAACATAATAGAATTTCCCCTTGACTTATTCCCATATCACCATCATTAAGTGATTACACTTAAAACATCAGAGAAAGAACATTCAACATCATAGCCAAAGCTCCTCTATGATATTTATTTGTTATTTGCTATGCAACATCAACTATAATTTGAGTCATCATCATTCTTCTTCAACAAGGAGGCAATTTACTGGCAGCAAATGAGCTGGGACTAACATGTTTCTAGTGCATATACCCAAGTCATCAATACTGTTTCCTATGGTACAGAAAGCAAAAACCAAAAAAGAAATCCCCCCAAAAAAAGCCAACTCCCCCCAAAACAAAAAAAAAACCCAACAAAAAACCCAAAAAAAAACCCAAGCAACAAAAAAACCCCAAAAATCCCCAAAAAACCTCCCAAAAAGAAAACAAAAAAGCAAAAAAAAAAAAAAAACCACAACAAGAAACCAAAACAAACAAATAACCAAAAATAAAACCAAACCATAACAACAAAAAAACCCAAAAAAAACACCCCCCCCCCAAAAAACTAAAAAATGACAACAACAAAAACCACCAAAAGTTAATTAAATTAATTATTGGATTGTTATAATTCTCAGCTCAGAAGTGGGTACATGAGAGAAGTCAGAATCCAAAGTGTTGGGCACAGCCTGGCATTGACAGCACTCCTGGCTCTGCTTTGTGCTCACTGTTTGTCACAGGATCACAGGCCAGTGTGAATTTAATGAGCCCCAACCTCATTCAATCCAACCTCAATTTAATGAGCCTCCCACACTCCCCAGAAGAGGCCAGAGATCCTCTACAGGGTCAGATTTTCCCATTCTGCATTGGGCCACACAACTCTTATCACTTGGTTTCTAAAGTTTTTTGTTCTTTTCTCTTAGTTTACAACTTCCAAAAAAAAGAAACAAAACAGTTTCAAGGAGCTGAAGCTCTAAATCTCATATTTAATGGAAAGCTGGCCAAATTTATACTTCAAATCTCCTTAGAAATCCTAGGCTACATGTTATTTATTTCCAGAACTCCGCTCTATTTTCTGTTACTTGAGTCCATCCTTCCCTGGAATTTCTGATGCAGCTGCAGGGAACTGGAGGAAGAGGAGTGGAGATCTGGAGGGTGAGTGGGCAAAGCTGCTGAGCAGGGTCTGGGGGCTCCTGCACCAAGAGGGGCAGGTTGGAGAACCAAATATGTGATCATGGTCTGTCAGACTAAGCCCTTCTCTGACCCACAGAGGTGTTTTAAAAACTTCTATTCCATTTTCAGTCTCATGAGAAGGGTGAGACAATACAGATGTTATAATTCACACCATCACAATCAGAAGCTAATTATTTCTTAATTAAAATACATTATAAGTGTTTCTTGGCCTATCAGCTTTTGCCACACCATGCTGTAAATGCCTTAAAGCCAATCACCTAAAATTACCCTTTTTGGGTCCTACTACAATGTGTCTTTCAAAATTCTATTTCTCCAAAGTATCTAGTCTTATTTGCAAGGGCATCCTTTGAAATTTGTTTGTAGCTCCATTTCTCTCTCAACCGTGTCTGTCCCATTCCATGGCATTTCTAAGCCAGCATTCCTTGTCTCAAGGTTTGCATACAGATGCACACACTGTGTGAGACTTCTGGCAGGCTTTGAGAACTTTGTACAATTCCATTTCCCACGTTGGTCATGTCTGATGACAGCTCAGCTCATCAGCTCCCTCTGAGCTCAGCTGGGTGAATCCACAGGGATGTCCCAGAGCTCTCCTGGTGCTCCAGGCTCTGCATTTCCCACCACAGAAGCTCCTGAGCTGGGAGAGGCAGAGGCTTTGGGACCCTGCCTGGACCTGGGGCCACCACAAGCCACACAAAGGTTCAAGTGCCACCATTTTCTGGCTCTGTCACTTCCCTGTCACATCCCCTCAGACTTTTTCCTAAAGCACAGCTTGCCTGTGTTCTCTATAAATCTGAAGGCCTTTGGGGCAGATATTTTTCTAATTGCCTGTTTGTACTGGCAGAGGCCTCAGCTGGATTCTCCAGAGCCTAAAAATCTCAATTCCAGGGCTGCCTTTTTCTGCCTCAAGCACTGTGTTTTTCTTTTAAGTCAGTGAACATTTTAGAACATGAATCTGGAAATCTAAATATTGCTTTATAATAAAAGTGTTTATGTTTTTAATTCTTCCTTCTCTCTGTATAATGAAATTACAAAACAGGAATCTTTCATAATAAAATTTGATGTAGATATGCCTGGAAAATGAAATCAGAAGGCAGCAGCGATGGGAAAAGCTGCCATCAATCACTGCAGGCAGACAGAGGCAGAAAATTCAGTAATTTGATAAAAGCTGCAGTAGAAAAATCAGGAAAAACATTATGATGCCAGTAACTGCATATTTAGCATCAGATCTGCCCTGCACATCAGGCTCCTGAGTGATGGCTACAGCAGAAACTGCACTGAAGTCAGGCTGCAGCTGCTTATTTAGGGCTGAGTTGGTCTTGTCCTTAGCCCCACTGCCTGTGGGACCCAGACAGTGACCCAGGGCTTTTCTGTCACCCCCTTCCTTCCACAGCCCCCAGAAATAATCCAGGGGGAGAGGCACAAGCAGATGAAGCTTCCCCCCACCTCATTCCTGATGAGCTGACTTCCCAAGGGTCAGGTTTGCTCCCCTGACTATGGAGATGCTTCACATTGGAAACCAGATTTTAGAGCTGGTGTTTCAGGCAGAGAAGTTTCCTCCAAACATTAACTTCACTGAAGTCTTAAACTGATAAAATTTATGGAATTTACCCTACATAAACACCATCATTCACCTCCTCAGCATTTATAGAGCAGGAGAGTTGAGGTGCCCGCCTCTCCCCTGTTCCACAAGGAGCATCTGAAGCAGCTCCTGCTCCAGCAGAAGTCTTGGGTCAGAACAGAAACTCTGGTTTTTTATAAATTTGCATTCATTAACTCTTGCATAAGACTGCCTGCACATTTTTTTTTTAGAGACTGGGAGAGGTGCAATGCAAAAATTGCTCTAAAAGCCCAAATTTCTCTAGCTGTCTTCAAACACAAAACCACAACCTGCCTAAAAGCTTCACAGCCTTCTTGCATTAATGGAAGAGATAGAAATTATCACTAATTTCAGCCCCAAATTTGGAACTTATAAAAAACCAAAGAAACAGTCATAAGTCATGGTTTAGACAGACAAGAAGATTCTTGTTGGGGTTTTCAGTTCTGTTTGCAGGTTATGGGGGTTCTTTCAAAAACAAAGGATAAAGACTAATTTACGTTTTTATAACAAGACTAAGAAAACACTAGCATAAAACACCAAAAAATTAAACACAAATTATTTTAAGGCAAACTCAAACTCTAGTGTTTTTAATTCTAATTTACCCTAGTGAATAATGGCAAAGCCTACCAAAAGACAGCCTCAGAAAAGCCTCCATGAATAATCCTGTCAACCAGAAGTATTCAAAAATCTAAGCATCAAACCAGAAAATATTTTGCTGCCATTTCTTGTGAATTCAGGCCGCAGAAAATCCTTTTATTGAAAGATAAAATACTCATAAAACATATCACAGATCTTCAGACAAAAAAAGTCAGTCATAAGTTATGATTACACTTTTTTTTCCTCTCTCCAAGGATCTCTGCAACTCTTATTTCCAGACTTCTTTCTTTCAGTGAAAGAGAGAAAAAATATGTTGGGAAAGGACTGGGTTTTGGGAAGAGAAAAATTGCTTTTATTGTCAGTAAAAAAACCAACTAAGGTTATAGGTAATCCCCTAGGAGAGCACTCCTGAAGCTTTAAGTCAGCAAATGTGAAACACAAGATATTCTTGTGGAAAAAAGTTATCCTATAAAAAAGTTATCACTCCATTAAAGGCCATCAGTCACAACTTGCTAATTTGGGCAGCACCAACACATTGGAGCAACTTCTCTTTGCCACAGGCAGGGCTGAACCTCTGATCTAGCAATGAAACAGCCCCTCATGTCATGCTGCTGCAAGAATTTAACATTTAGCCACCCCTCATGACAAAGGGGATCTTAATACCACCTTTGTTCTTTTTAATTGAAAAGATATTTCACATTAAAGGGAAAAACCCACTATGGTTTATCTGATATAAATAAATATGGAACTGGAAAGTTCAGTGATGTAAACTGAGGTCTTTAAAATAAACAAAACAATAAATAAGCTAACTCAGTCACTCCATAAAGAAATCTTTCAGACCTGATTTCAGCAGGAGGCAAGTAAAAGAAACCAACTAGAAAGATATTACAGGAGATTTTGCTTCACAGAGGAAGCAAATTTGCATTTTACAGCTGTTTATGTGTATTTGTGATACATTTAATATGCTGTGACCTTCAGAAGTAATAAAATTTGAGTTTTCATCCCATCAGCTGCTATTTGGCATGCTGCAGGTTGCTGAGGCAGGCCATCACTCCAAAGTGGGAAGCAATAAACTTGTTGGACTTATTTCCCTGAAGCACTCTGACTCCTGGCTGACACTTGGAGCAGTCCTAACTAATTATAATTGCTCCATAAAAATGAGACTTGGGCAAGAGTGACTTTTTAACAAAGTATTCTCTGAATGGCTTGGCAGAAATACATCATTTCCCCTTAACTGCTTGGAGATATCTTTAGGTGAAATCAGGTGAGTTACCTCTAGTTTTTCTACTGTAAAGTTTGCAATAACAAGGAACAATATTGCTGCTCATGTCTGCAAATAAAAATACAGGGCAAAATTGTCATTGCTTAAATCCATGAACAACAATAAGAATGGGATGACAAGTGAAAAAATAGCATTGCAAGTAGTGTTTCATGATAATTTTTTTTTAATTGCATTTGTACCATCTTGGCCCAGAGTGGTACTGTTAAATTTCCTGTGATTTAAATTACAGCCTTGTGGAATTTGTTGGATATTTATAGGTTATAAAGGTTTTGCACAGTGGGTGTAAAAGGCAATGCCTTTCCAGCACAGAGCAGGCACAGCAGAAAAGTTGACCACATTTATCAGAACAAGGCATAAGTCATGATTGAACACAGCAGACTCTTTGAAGGAGCAAATTATATCTTAGATTTGCTTTATTTATAAGGATTCCCTAGATAAGAAAACTGTTTCTACTCTTTCTCCATAAGACACCAGGTGCAGCACATAAGAAGAAACAATTGCTGAGTCTGAACAATCTGGCTGGACCAGCAATGTAAAAAGACATTGATAAACTAGTCAGGGATAGAGTAACCAACTGTTTTGCTGGAAATTCCCCAATAAAACATGGAACTAACTCAGTCTGCTCATCCCATCAGGCTCCCCCAGCCCCACAGTGGGAGCTGAAATCTCTCCCTGATAGCTCAGCACCGTGTTCCAAAGTGTGGCAATTATGCTTCCCACACAGCTATTTGGTTATTTACATCTATTTGTACAGAATCACAGCAAACTGAGCTGTGGTTCCTGTTGTTTCAGCAGAGACTGAGTCTTTAGTTTGTACGACTTTTACCATAGTTAGATTACTTTTAAGTTCAAGATCCTTTCAATATCTTTTCTTTAAAAGAATGGACAGTACTCCTTACAGGAATTGTATTTCTCCCTTGTCACATCCTTGTCAGCTCTAATTTAATCAAGGGAATTTAACCTCTCCATAAAGGCAGAAATATCGTGGTCTCTTTTACCCTGGTGGAATTTTTCTCCAGTTTCTAAGAACACACTCCCATTTTTTAAGCTGCAACACAATAACCTGGCAACTTCACTCAACAAACAAAAATTGGTGCTTCATTAAACAGTGCTGTGTGTTTTGATCAAGACCATTCAACAACAGATAAATTTCACACACCCATTGCAGTAAGGTGGAAAAATTATAGAAGAAAAGCCTCACAAAACCAGGCCTGCTCTGTGAGAACAGTGGCTGGCCTGTCAAACCAGCACTTTGCAAGCTGCCATGTGAAAGCAATCCTGGTGTGAACAGTTTGTTAGCACAGCAATCTATTCCCGGGTGAAAAACAACTTGCACCTGCATAAACATTAAATCTATCCCATAAAACCAGTGAAGAAAATATGTAAACAATTTAAGAATAGAGAGATTTGATGGACAAGTGAAATACTTTTTTACTAACCAATAAAGTAATTAGTAAGAAAGCTGCTAACCACTTAGAGTCACACACCAGGTCTGTAAAATTAGTTATGGGAATAAAAATTATATGCATAAAAAAAATTATGTAAAAAAATGAGTTATGTGAATAAAGAATGGTCTTCCTCCTGCATGAAGAAAGTGGAGTCTCACATGGTTTATTCCAATACACACATTATGTTAAAATACTTTCAAGGCCATAGGGCAAGGAATAAATTGCAAGATGCTCAAAAAAGCCCCAGAAGGGCTCAGCGAGCCCAGCTGTGGCTGCTGGTGCTGTGCTTGTTCTTCCATAGCTTCACTGAGCAACCCTGAGGAGCACATCTTTCTCCCCCACTTCCCAAAGATGACATTCTTGAAAGTGCATAAAAAGTGAAGGCAAGAACACTGAGCAACAGGTCCCTCTGTGGCCTCAGAGGCTCCCTCTCAGCAGCATTAAACTCTGTACCAGATCAGGATTTGCTCATTCAGTCCCTCAAAGGAGTCAGTTTTCTCTCTCAGGCCATCACCAGGTGTGGAGGGCAAAGCCCAGGGGCAGCAGTGAGGTCGGAGGGGGGTAAAAGCAGGAGGGGTAAGAGGAAAAGCAGGAAACTCTGCTGGCACCAAGATAACTGGGAGGTGTTCCCAGGACAAAGAAACTCTGCTGGCACCAAGATAACTGGGAGGTGTTCCCAGGACAAAGCACCCTCAGCTGCTCCTCATAAGTTGTGTTTTCTTCTAGACCCTCTCCCAGCTTCATCACTCTTCTCTGGACAGCTCCAGCTTCCTTGAAAGTCTTTGAAAAAACATCCTCCTAAAAACAAGCATACTCCTTTTTAAAAATAGCAATTATCTCTATTTAAAAAAATTTAAAACGCTCCTGAGTCACCAACTGTACATTTCTGGTTAGTCAGAGAGCACAGCCTGAATTTCATGCTCCTTTCTGTCAAATTTATGCCCACTGACAAAGCTCCAGGCAGGGAACAAAACCTTCCCATTCCCAAGTTAATCCATAAAAATTCCTTTAAACAAAACTTCAACCCTCCAAGCAAGTTCCCTCTGATCTGAGCTTTGTGTCAGGCAGGCACAGCATTTCTGATCCTCCATCCCTGATTGCAAAGCCAGGTTTATCATATCATCAAGGCACAGCTCAGCTGCTGCTAAGCCTTCCCTGCATGCAGCTGCCTGAAGTCTGGCTGCTGATGAAAACATGGTTTGAGTTCCAATTTTTACCTCTTTGATCCCCATTTTGTCCAGAAATCAATTTTCAGCACTAAAACGCTCCCATCTCAGACGTGAGCTGCCTGAATAAGGCAGCAGATAGATCTGTAACCATTTTCAGATCTTTTGTTTTTTCCCCCCTCATGACCAGGCACATGAAATTTTAAAATAGGAAAGCAATAGTGATTGTTTTGTTCCAGGAGTTGCTTTTACATTTGAATTTCCCAGAGGTCTGATGGATTATAGCAGATGCCAAGAGGAGGTTGAATAGTTTTATTCCTATAATCCACACTCATTCTTTTGTCACATTTGTGTTGGCAGCACTCCCCTGGTACATTATCCAGCCTCTACATTAATATTGCAAAGAAATCATTTCTACAAAGTCTGAACTTCTTGCTGTTGCAACTTTTGCTTTATTTTACTTAGAGGAGAAGGTATAAACTGTGACTCTCAGGATTACTTCATGAACCTCTGGCACAGGTTGCCCAGAGAGGGGCTGGATGCCCTGGCAGTGTCTGAGGTCAGGTCCTGGTCTAGTTGAAGATGTCCCTGCTGATTGCAGGGGGTTGGATGAGGTGACTTTAAAGGTCCCTTTAAGTCAAACTACTTTGTGATTCTCACTCCCTGAGCTGGAGACTCTCCTGATACCTCTGGACCTCTCACACGTGTGGGCTCCCAGCTCTGAATGCTCTCAGCCTTTCACAACCCTGTTGGGCCAAAATTTATTCTCCTCTGAGCCCAGTAGTGGCTGCAGATCCCAGGAGGCTCCATTTCAATCAATCCATGCACAATCACTTCTATTCCAGATATAAAGTGTGTATTCAGTCTTTTTCCACACTGACAAAGGGATCTCAGTGTCAACCACAACTTCCTTGGGTACCCAAGCCAAGACAATCAAATCAGAGGAGCACATTTCATCAGCAAAACCCAGCAGCAGGCAGAGCTAATTAATCACTGCAAACACATTTTCTCTTAGTCTGGCTGCTGAATTCTCTCACACAACCTCAAAGCCCATGCACAACCCTTCCAAGACCGATGACCTTCCAGTTTCTGTGACACAACAGGTGCCCTTCCTTCTGCAGGAGCTCTCCACTGCTCCAAGACCGGCATTGAAAAACTGATAAATGGCTTTTCACTGGGCAGGAGCTGGATAATGAGGGTTCACAGGGGAAAAAAATCAAAGCACAGCCCCAAAAGGACCTCAGAGAAGCTACAGGTCCCCTTGCTTCCTGGAGAAGCCACTGAACTGCAGAACAAACTTTTCTACACCTCTAAGTGACTTACCAAGAATACATGGCTAATATTGAGTTATCAGTGAGTAATTAATCTGCATATCTCTGCATGGGAGTGCCTTAATTCTGGAAGCTGTTCTATGGCATAAACCCCCCTCCGTTGGAATCCAAAACGCAGGAAACTCTCAGAGCTTTGGGCCTGTAAGGCAAAGCTTAGAATTAAACACAGGATTTGATCCAAGACCTTGGAAAAGGCTTCCAAATTTAGGTGCTAGAAGCAAAAATGTGGATTTATAGTTTAAAGCAGAGACATCTTAAGCTAAGTAAAGCTTAACTTAGAGTTTTAGAGTTTAAGATACAGAAAAAATAATAGTTACAGAGGTAAACCAGGAGATTAGAATGAAGCACTGTAGGTTTGTGTCATAACAATTAAATAAAAATATCACACTGTAGCATGGGTCCATAAGAAGAAATACCTAAGGATTGGGCCAAAAATATAAATGTCCTTGTTGGCAGTGTTTTATTGGTCAATAAATCCTTAAAAGGTCTTGTAACTAAGGGTCTTGTGACCTTCTAAACCATGTGGTAAAGATGTGAGCCAAACTCACCCTTCCTGTCTACGCAGAAGAAAATAAACCACATCATCAAAAAAAACTCAGAGGTCCCATCTCTAACTCATTCAAAATTCCTTCCAAAATTCCCCAGAAGTGAATTATCACACTTCTCATTTCAAATATACAGGTGAGCCCTCTGCAGCCAGTCTAACAACACACTCCCATTTTTAAGTCAGTTTGCAGTGGGAATTTGAAGTCTTGAAGGTCATATTGACACTCACTGCCTGCTGGATTATCCTCAACAAGAGAGGGACAAAAGGAGGAAAAACTGTGAACAAATGCTACAGTGGCCACTGGAGACGAGAAACAGATGTTTGGGGGATTCCCTTCCCTTCTGCAGGTGTTTCTGGGTCAGAGTCCTGAATTACAGCTCTTTCTTTGCTCTCAGATGAGAGCAGCATCCCCGAGGAGAAACTGAACCACTGTGTTCTCTTTCTGCCTCCTGGAAGGGGAGAAGGATGTGCTGAAGAACATAATTTCAAGCCTCTCTCACTGGTTTGTTATTCAGGACCTGAGCTGTGCCATGCAGGGTCTCTCAGCAGAGCTGCATTGAAAAGGAATCTCTGGAAATACCCCACTGCCAGCTCAACACCTGTACACACAAAGGGAGCTTGGAGTCATTGGAGGGAAATTGTACATAAATGCCATGGAGATTGGAGCAATATGTTTCTATTTGCATGTGTGTGCTTTATTTTTTGAAACAAGAATCTACAGGGCAGAACAAATGCATCGTGCGCCGAAGCCAGCTCAAAAACTGTCAGCAATTAGTTTTCTTCAATAGAAATGATGGTTTTTTTTCTGTGACAATGAAGCCCTGGGACTATTCTGCCTCCCAGCAGATTGCAGTGCAGCCCATCTGTAAATTCCCCAAAGCACCAGGACGTCTGGCTGTGCATGGTACTGCAATCAGGATGGGGAATGCTCTGAATGCCTGAGTCTACCTTCAGCCATCTGGAGTCCTTCTTTATTAAATTATTTCTAGTGTTATGCAGTCTCCTGCTAATTAATTTAAGGGATAAATTAGATTTCTCCCACGTCCAGAAAACTGGCATTCTTCAATTTAGTGGCAACTTGAAAAAGACAGACAAAGTAATAATTATATTGAGTATATTGATATAAAAATGCAAGGCTGTTAACTTAAACACCAAACACACACCACCCACTGAGCAAGAGCTTCCATTTCTGATCACTGGCTTTGCTGGGAGAAAGGAGATGATCCAGTTCTGTCCATTGTTAGGAAGGGGCTCTAATGCAGAGCTGGGCACAAAGCAAGATCCAGAGAAGAGCAAAACTGCCAAGCCAGCATCCCTTATCACACATGGCCTGCAGAGGATACAGAACCCTGAAAGGGGCATCAACCAGCTGCTCCCATTTCCAGAAACACAATGAGATCACAGAGAGGCCTGTAAACCCATTTATACCTGTGGGTTTAATGCTGCAGTCACTAGTACCCCAAATAAAACCTGGAGATATTGCATATTTGGGGCTGCTCTTTGCCCCAAAGGTCTGTAGGATTGTGGTTGGAGCAGTTGATAAACCAGGAACAGGTGTAGGGGTTTTAGGGAGGTTCGTAACTGTCTATGTTTTTTTCCTTTATTTCTTTTTAACAGAAGCTTGAATTGCATTTAATCAGAGAAAGGGTGATCACATAATTACTCCACAGCATGGATGTGCCATTATGGGCTATTTTTTTTTCCCTTTTAATTTCAGCCAGTGATTTGAAGCATTAATAACCTTCCTAATTTTTTCTAACTAATGTAAGCACAGATGCTAATCTTACTTACATAAGCAGCTCCTCACATCGCTGTTTTCCAGGGACTAAATAAAGTTCAGCAAATTCATTAGACTCTGCAAGGGAATTGGTGAATCTGCCTGGGAACATTTGATCATTCCCCAGTGCACCCCAGTTCCACCACTGAGCCCTGTCTGAGCCAGTGTCCAAACTGGTCTGTTTGGTTCTAATTTGGAGACCTCTCATGGAGGATGATATTCCTCTGAGGAATTCTGTTCCAAACCCCCAGAAATATATTTACCAATAACTATCCAATCCTAAAGTTCAACTAATTATGGACAATTAATTATCAATAAGTAGCTATAAAACCCAGGACTAGACCTAGTCAAGTTGCCTGCACAGGATTGCATCACTACACACTCTCTAAAGAAATTAGGTCATGTATTCTGCCATAAATTTTAATTTCTTCTTAATGAAACTAAACTTGCTCATTACAGCAAACATCCCAAGACCAATCCCTTATTAAATTATTTTCATATGGATACAGTTTGAGAAAAAACAATTTTATTGGGAATTGCCTCATATTCTCCACTGGTAAGCTACAAGAATTGAGAGAACATTACTAAAAGGATTTCAAAAGATTTAATAAAAAGTCATTTAATAGTAGATGGGTGTGAGAATTAAAACAATCTACTAATTACACAATTTATCTTGCACTGCCTCCTATAGGGAGGAAGAACATCTGTAAGTAAAAAGAATTAGATCTGGTTTTCAATAGAAAAGAGCACAGTGAAATGTTGGATACTCTCCTAGCAGAACTCCAGGCTTAATTCTCCCTAAAACCACCAGAACATCACCTTGGCATCTTCATGGCAGAAGAACCATTGGGGTAGGAAAAAGGATGCCTGCAGGCCATTGTCTGTTTTTTCCAGATTGAATTAAACGAAGAAAACTCTCCCAACCCTTTATGAGGCTGCATGAGAAAAACAAAAAAAAACAAAAAAAAAAAAAAAAAAACAAAAAAAAAAAAAAAACCCAAAAAAAAAAAAAAAACCACCCAAACTTCTAATCTAACATATTTCTGCCCTCAAACCTAATTTATAGTTTGGACTGACTCATGGGGCTTTATGGGCCTTTTTGAAGAAATACACTAAGACCAAAAAACTAGCAAGGCTAGTTTTAATTCAAATTAATACTATGAAATATGCCTAAATACACACAGGTGATTGGAAAAGAAAAAATACATGGCTCACTACTCAGACTCAAATGGCTCAAAACCAGGACAACCTAAAGAACACCCCTGAAAGCCACAATCCTGTGGCAGGCTGAATCAGAGGCAGTACTTCCAAGAACTGCAGAAGAACAGGATTAAACCCGGGACAATTCTGATAAGTTACTTTCATCTTTTACTTCCTACAGATATAATCACACAACATTATAGTCACAGACACTTAAACACAGCAATTACAGAGCAATCACTCTTCACCACCCATTTATAAGTAGTTTAGGTTCCAGAAATCACAAATGTAGCTTTGTCTGGGGTATTTTTTAGGTAAAACTAAAGAAAGGTAAGCAGAATGGAAGCAATTCTTCAGAAATTGAAAAAATATTAGTTCAGAAGTGCCATAAGTGTTGTTCCAGGTGCACCAGACCAGACAGATTTGTGTTGCAGTGCTCCATGGTGCAGAGGAGCTGCCACTGCAGAGCACAGAACCCTTCCCAGTTCCCTCAGTGCCACCCCATTTCCACCACAAATATGGAATAAAATATTGAGCCACATCCCAACAATACTCTTTGCATTATATTAGACTGATTTCACCAGCAATCCTTTTTACTCATTGTGGTAAATGCCAGACCTCATTCACTCACTGCCAAGCTTGTCTCAGCCACCCTCTGCAGCATCCCAGGAGCTCCAGCAGCTCTCAGCTCCCTTGGATCTCTGCTGTGAGCACAGCCAGGGCTGAGCCAGCTGCACTTGTGAGCCCCTGTGGCCACCCAGGGCTGCAGAGATTGATCCAATGCTCCTGGGCTGCAGCAGCGCCTCTCACTGTGCCACACAGAAACACAGCAGAAACCACCAGACAGCTTCTCAAAAGCTCAACCAAAAGAGTAATCCAGGTGTATTAGGGCCCTCTTTTCACCCACTTCCATGATGTGTTATGCAATTATCTGATTTCTGTGCACAATGTAAAAATAACACCTGAATTTTCTCTTGGCTTGCTGGTGCTGGGCACTATGGAAAGCTGCACTGGCATGAGCAATGTGCTTCCAACCATGAGCACACCAAATTAAAAGGTGCAGTCTATGGATAAACAGCTCATTAAAAGACCAGTGTTTGCTACACCCAAAAAAAAAAGGGCCTAGAATGAGATTTTTGTTATCAACCACTAGCACTGAGCCAGGACTATGGGATCTCTAAGGTTCCTTCCAACACAAACCGTTCTGTGATTCTGTAATAGGGGAGGAATGGACAGAGGGAAGAGGTGGTTTCTAAGCTGTTTTGCTGACAGCAGTGCCTGCACAGCCCCAGCATCACCCACACCTGTGACAGCCCCACCTTGCCTTTACACATCCGGGCCTTATTTTCATTTGCACAAGTTATAACCAGATAGGACACAATCACTGTGTTCTCTTGAGCATCAAGACACATAAAGGACATTTGCAAAGCACCAGCAGAGCTTCAGATGAGAGGTTTCATTGCCAGGAAAAGTGCTGGTGATGGAACCCTGGAGGAGATCTGCTCAAACTCAGCCCTGGCGTGCGTGACAGCCCCTGAGGGAAGTTAACACAGAGCCCAACAATTAAAGAAATTCATCACCCTCCCATCTCATGCCAGCTTTTTACCTTAATACAATGCATAAGGAAGACCAAGGAAAGTAGAGAAACCGAGGAATGGTTTTGACAAAGGTTCCCTTTCAAGCCCTGTCAGGTGATATTTCTCACAGATTATTAATAATATTCTCTGTGATATTTCTCACAGACTCTGCAGCTTGCAAACATCCAACATTTAAGGCTGCAACCCAGGGGCACAGGCTCAGCAGCTGCAGGCTGGGAGATGCCTGAGCTGGGAACAGAAGCTGGAGCAGCTGGAATCCACCCTGTGCCCTGCTGCACCAACACCTTCCACTGTGGGACCCAGGTGCCCCTGGAGGGCAGCACAGTGCACAGAGCAGGGCAAAGAGCACCAAAAGCAGGGGCTCAGAGGTGATCACAGGCTCCATCAGGCACCACTTTCAGAGCAGCTCCCTCCATCCCTGTCCTTGACCTGTGACAAAAGGCGGCTGAGGCACACAGGGCATCCCAGTCCCTGGGAGCTGGTCACTCCACCTGATTTATTGCCCTGGCCATAAATAGAGAATGAGCTTTTACTTCAGTTTTTAATTTGTTTATTGGTTCTCAGAAGCCTCACAAAAAGAAGCAAGCCATGAGTCCATGCTTTCTAAACCTCTCAGTTCACAGGGTGAGAGAAAAGCAAAGAAACAGTGGGAAGAATGTTACAGCAAAATCCATGAAGATCTAAACTCCACCTGAACTTCAGCTCCAGACCCATCCCTGCCTGGCCTTACCATCAAGAAAGAGCCCAGGGTTTGTAACTGCAGAGTTATTCCCACTTTCCTAAGACAGCAGAAAATTCATGTGTAAAATATTTGGACACAATTCATTGTACAGAGCCACAAGCCCAACTACAGGAACCCAGCCTGTCCCAGGGACTGGCCAGCAGCAGCCCAACAAGTGCTCTGACAACACCAACAAGGCAGAAAACACCCCACCAACTTCCTCAAAGCACATTGAATTTTTTTTTTTCCATAAAATTGAGAAAAAAAACAGATAAGAGCAGCACTGACCTCTCCTGACCTGAGCCATTCCCCCTTCCTGCTCCTTCCATGTGTGCAGCCACCCCTCTGCTTGTCTAAAAGTCTTTTATAGAAGCTGTGGTGGATCAGGGACAATTGCTGATTAATAAATGTCACCTGGCCAGCAGATCAGCCACACCAGATAAGCACCAGCTGGAGGGGACTGTGTTCTGTCTCAGAGTTTGATTATTTTTATATTTCTGTGGTTTGGCTTTTGTTTTTGGAGTTGGAAGGTCCTCTTATGTCAGATACCTCATCCCTTATAGTTACAGGTTCTGTATGTTTGAATCAAGTTTATTAAATTTACAATGCTATTTCCTCTCAGAAATAGTGGCCTTTACAGTGGAAATGAAACTCCTAAACTCTGATGCCACAAACTGAAGGGTGACAGCACTGAGGCAGCAGCACCACTTTTGTACTTCATCAAAGTCTAATGTTTTGCTCTATTTTGACCAATAAATAGGAGTTATTATTATTTTATTATTTTAAATAATAACTGTTCACAGAGTTGTTGCTAACACACATCATTGCCTTCTAAAACAGCTATTTCCTGAAAAAAGAAGAGAAAGGATAGCATCATTGCTGGAAAAGCAAGTTTTGGAAGAGTGACTGTATTTGGCAGACACACTGTGCCTTTAATTTGGTTTTGACAACTCCACAAACGACTTTGTTAAAAAATGAAGCAGGCATGAAATGGATGGTGCTCTCTTGAAGCAAAACTTGTAACAAAAGTGGTATTTAGGTTTCAATTTCTTGAAACCTAAATGAGCCTTTCCAAGGGTCAGTCAGTGGGAATTGGAATCACTGGAAACAATTTCAGTGCAAGCCCAGAGCACACTCACCAAGGTGCAAGAGAGGGCAGAGTCTGTGCTGGTGCAAACAGCACTGGGGGGGAATTATTCCCAGTTAAAAGGTCCATTATGGCTTCTGAAGCACTTCTGCAGTAATAGAAAAAACAATTAAAAAGCTGAAGTCTTCCAGTAAGCTCTGCCTTTTCATTCAGTGAATCAAAGTGGATCTTGTTTCCTGTTTCTTGGAACAGAAATTTGCTTTTTGAGCTGAACTTTTTTGGCACTAAACAGCTTTATAATTTTTGTCTTGTTTGGAAATAACTTTTTAGCAATTTTGTTGAACAGCAGAAGAAAAATTAATTTACTTTGTATGAAAAAATTTATTCTGTACAAAATTCATTAGAATCACACATTAAAAAAATAAAACCGCAAAGCCATCAGCCTTGGCATCCAGAAGTTTTGTATGATTTTTCTTTTTTTTTTAGTTATTTGGGTTTGAAATCCAAGCTTACAAGATCATCACTGTAATACTGTGACCCTATTCACATGATGTGAGTAAGGGACCTGAGGGCTTTTTCTATTAACAATTACTTAATTTCTTGTCAGTACTGAAAAGAAAATCCTGGCAGTTTTGTGTTTGAATTTTTGGTGATACATTTGGCACAGACGTTTCCCTGTGTAAAATTATGACACTTTCAGACAGGGATATGTTGAGTGTTTTCTTGGCTGGGCACAGTGCCTGACAAAATCCAATTAAGTATTAAAGACAAGTTTCCCAACTCATTTTGAATGCTTATATTTGTCATTCAGATCCCTTTGCCTCCAGTACTGCAATAAAATATCAAAGAGTGCAAGGTGCAAAGGTGTCCAAGAGTCTCCAACAACAATTGTATCCTCTGCTGTCATAAATAAATAAAAGGAAACCAAATAAACGTTGTGGGAAAAACATTGCTAAAAGTGTTTCATATCTCATATTGCATTTGAACAAATGGATGATGATGGAAAGCACAGCTTGCTTTGCACTTGAATACTGATGGTTATATCTGAAGGAGTTATTTTTCTGAATAAGATATTTTTGTCTATTTTAAGGGAGCAGTTCCATTTATGTTAGATATTTTGACATGATTACCTTAAAAGACCATGTAGCTTATTCCAACTTTTGCCTTGATTGCATAAACCAGCAGTTATTTTCATTTAAGTGGAAAATATTCCGACTTGAGACACAAACAGGGCGAAACTTCTGTCTGCTGAGCCATCTATGCAACTTTAAAAGCTCCATGTGTTATTGAGGCTGTCATTTCTGTTTCCCTCCGTGGGGAAAGCTGACTTTAATCCCATTAGCCCAGCTGAAGGAACCAGGCAGGGCCAAGGCAGCAGCTCCACTGTCTGGGGATTTCTGCTGGTCAGAGTGACCCCAAGCCTCTTTTCCCAGCCCAGCAGCCAAAGAAGGAGTCAGAATTCTTCTGTTCCTGCTCTCAAGGTTGTTTATTTTCTCTTATCTATAACATTGTTTCTCTGACCTGCTGAGGTCTGTCTGGCAGGTTGGGTTGTGGCACTCTGACCAGATAACCACGGTGGTGTTATCTTTTTATGCCAAAAACTACCTGTACTTCATTTACAATAATTTTCCAATGCCCATCACCCATGTTAGACAGTCTGTCTCTACTCTAAACCAATCCAAAAGTGCCACCATCACCCAGAAGATGGAGGCCGAGAAGAAGAAGGACAAGGCCCGCCCAAATCCCTCCATCTTGGCTTCTGAATCCCCGTTCTAAAACCTCAAAATTCTACTTTTCTATCTTGCAACTTTTGTCTATTATCTTAACTTTTTGTATATTATCATAACTTTTGTCAATTATCTTGTAATTTAATGTTAGGCAGTCTGTCTCTACCCTAAACCAATCCAAAAATGCCACCATCACCCAGAAGATGGAGGCCGAGAAGAAGAAGGAAGAAGGACAAGGCCTGCCCAAATCCCTCCATCTTGGCTTCTGAACCCCCATTCTAAAAACTCAAAATTCTACTTTTCCATCTTGTAACAAACTAACTATCATTCTACTTAAACTCTCGTGGCTTGTGAATCCTCATATAAGGTTGGTAATTGTTTTTTCCAAGGGCTAAAATCGAAGGCACAGGTGGTTTTGACTCTGCGCCAAGGCCTCTGAGCCTCCTGTCAGGGTCTGGAGTTCTCCAGGGCAGCCAGAGGAATTTCCTGGGTTCTGACACCACTGGTGCTGCTCAGCTGGGCTGGCACCCAGCCTGGGATGTGCTGGGGTTTCATTCCTGACACACAAACTGCTCCCCAGGGCCTCTCCCCCAGCTGAAAACCCTGATCTCAGGAGCAGCAGCTGAAATAAAAGCCTTTTCCCAGGATGTGGAAAGCAACTGAAAGCACCAGGAGGGCTCTGGATGGTGCCCTGGGGGGGTCAGGAAGGATTTGGGACCAAGGGGATGCAGGTTTAGGGTAGAAGGGTCCAGCAGGGAGCTGAGGCAGTGCTTGGTTTGGAGAAGCTGTGAGGGTACCTGAGAAAGATCATGGGAACATGGAATGGGTTGGAAGAGACCTTCAGGCCATCTCCTTGCACCCCTGCCATGGCAGGGACACCTTCCACTGTCCCAGGCTGCTCCAAGCCCCATCCAGCCTGGCCTTGGGCAATTCCAGGGATCCAGGGGCAGCCACAGCTGCTCTGGGCACCTGTGCCAGGGCTCAGCACCCTCACAGGGAGGAATTTCTTCCTAACACCCAAATCTAAATCTGCCTCCTTCCATCTGAACCCATTCCCCCTTTGTACCATCCTTTGTCCCAGGTCCCTGTCCACCTCTCCTGGAGCCTCTTTAGGCAATGGGAGAGTCTCCAGGGTCTGCCTGGAACCTTCTCCAGGCTGGACACCCCAGCCTCTGCTCACAGGAGAGCTTCCTCAGCCCTCTCAGCTTCATTTCTCATGCTTTTCCCAGATGTTTCCCAGGCCAGCAAAAGCTCTTTGTTCTTCCTCCACAGGTTTTCAAGGTTTTCAAATGAGGTATAAAACCAATCCTCCCTGCTTTGCAAATAATTTCTCTCTCTGTTGCCTATTTTTGTCTCCTAAGCTCCAAATGAAGCTTCCAAGCTGGTGCTGGAAAAGGAGCAGGAGCCTTGAGGAAGAGCAGGTGCCATGTCCAGAGCCTGCATTTGGCTCCTCCTCTGCCCAGTGCATGAGGAACCTTCCAGAGCTGTGATGTGGATATTCACACATTAAATTCAATGACATGACCCCACACCCTCCAGTTTTTCCATTTCAGTGCAGCTGGCTCATCCCATCAGGGTGATTTAGGCTTCAGTTGCTTTACTTTTTTCCCCAACCAGCTGGAATTGGCCACTTGGTCACCAAAGCTGATATGGTACCTAGCAATATTAATTACTCTGCCTAGTGAGCCTAATAAAGAGCAAAGCTTTGTATTTCTCTGTTCTATTTCCTAATTAATTCACTGTATGCACTTCACAAAGTGTTTTATAAGGAAACAGATACAGGCTGCCAAGTCTTCTTCCCCTGTAAATTCCAGGCTCTGCTGCTTGTATTGGAAATAATTTTAGCATGCTGAAAAAAACAGACTAAGGCATTGGACAGAAATAAGCATTCATATTGAGAGATTAAATATATTCCAATTCAGCCACAGGATTTTGAACATTTCCTTTCCACCAGGGTCTCATTTTATGAGCATACAGGTAATTTTGCCATGGCATGTGACTGAACTGATTTCATTGCTGCATTGTCTCAGAATTGAATTCCCAATAAGCAGCAGTGAGCTATGGACAAGGGGATTTCCTTTTTCTTGTCCCATCCCTGAGTCCCTGCTTTGCTGTCAGCCACCATCATAATCTGCAACAAGTTTTAAAAGTGTGGGAAAATATTGAAGTTGTTTGGTTTTGACACCCCTCAGGGAACGGGTGAAACTCCACTGACACTCCTTTGGGCATGGCTGGAAGGATTTATTTCAGTTTTCCACCATTTCATTTCAATTCCCTGAACTTATATATGAGATTTTTTCCTCAGCAGATATCAACCCTAATGCTAATAAAAAGTTAATGTAAATGTGATCTAGTTTTGGGAATTTATCCCTTTTTGGGTGAGGGATTAAACATTTTAGGGTGTGTTTTAGTGGTTTTGGGTTTTTTTTAAAGCTTTTATTTCAAGTAAGACGTTTGATGGGAAGAGCAAAACAGAGACAAGGGAATTCTCCCTTTGCAAGCAAATGTCATGGAGATAGGCTGTTTTTATTTGGTACAAATAGTTCTTAAAATATATATATTTATTGTTTGACTTCACACCTCCTGTCCAGACTCCAGATTTTGTCCTATAGCTTCAGTCAGTCTGCCCTAAATAAGCTTTCACAGAGTGAGGAAAGAGTTGGGCAAAAAGTCAATTTGAAGCAATTTTGATCTATGTGATTACACATTGCTGACAGGAAAGACAATGGCACAGAACTAATAAAAGGGGAGGGGGGAAAGGCTGGAAAATGGGAGAGGAAACAAAGGTAAAAATGGGTTTAATGCACAAAGATCTACCATTCAGAGTTGAAAAGCCAGACTGTGAAGAGCCAATTAGTGCACCAAATATGAAAAGCAGCTGAATTAAACAGAGAGAACATCATCAAAGAGATCTCAGATAGGGATGTTCCCAACATGCAGACATAAAGACATTTCAGATGAGTATATAAGCAAATCTTTTTAAAAAGAAATGAAATGCAGTGGGAATTCAGTAAAAACAAGCCTGTAATGGGCAAATGATAGGCTGTGAAATAAAGTAGAAAAGCCAAATCTTTATAGTGTCTAACCCTGACAAAACATTTTAAGGCTGAGTTTATGAGGTTCTGTGCCATAAACATGAAAACTCAGAAAGCACATTTGTTGCTTGATGCCTGTTTTTATTTACTCTCTTGGAGTGTTAATGAGCAGAAAGATGGATTCTAGTATAATACCCATGTTACCGGAAGAAAACAAAAAGGACCAACATTAGCATTGATGTTTTAAATGACTAAAAAATGTCTCGAAAATGGTACCTCCTATTAAGCAACTTGGATGCTCCTTGTGGTCTGAACACACTGAGAACTGCTTTGATATAAAATTCAAATTTGTAAATAATTTTTCTGCATTTGAAGTGGTCACCTGCTGGGTTTTATTCAAAGGAGATCAAACAGAAATGTTTTTTATGGTCCTCTTCCATTTGGATAAAGAAAAGTGTTTAGGCAGTGCAATAACAAATAAAAAAGTTTCTTGAGTTTCTAGCAATTACTGACAAAAATGAGTTTAAAACCCCAAATACAATGAGAAAATATTTTGGCAAAGTATTTACACTGAGATATGAGGACCCTGAATTAAGGAATGTGGGTGCTTCCTGCAGGATAAATGAATCCTGTCTCTGTATCCTTGAGTATTTCATAATCCTGGAGGCAGTCAGTACCTCAAGCTAATATCAAGTCAACACCCAGGATTCTCATTGAGCCCAAGTTAATATTTTAGTTCAGTCACCATGCCAAGATGATTTGCAGTGCGTGTGGAAATTTTGCTGCCTGCTCTTCACATGAGGATTTTTTTTCTTTCAAATAATAAATTCCCTACAGTCAGAGGTTAGCTTTGCAATCAGGACAGTAAATACTGAATTGAAACCTGAGCACTGCCTTAATCTTTGGGATGGGGTTTTTGTTGTTGTTGTTGTTGTTGTTGTTTGGGGGGGTTTTTTTGGATTTTTTTTTTTAATGTTTCACCTTTGAAGATGTGACTGCTACCTGAGGTTTTGCTCAAGCTTCGAAGATAAGACTGACCTGTGTCCCCAGCAGGGGCTTGGAATGAGATGATCTTCAAGGTCCTTTCCAAGCCAAACCATTCTACAATTCTGAATTGACTGCCTCACTCTGTGAACTATGTCTCACTCTATGAATTAGCTATCCTCACTCTGACACACCAGAATCTGTTTTTCAGTCCTGGTTCAAAGATTGCATCATGAAATGCGATGAGAGAGCTGGCAGGCCTTGGGTTGCTGCTTTGCACAACAAACCAAAGGATCATAACGTGCTGGAAATTCCCCTTGCCAGTGAGAGCAGCTCCATGAAGAATCCCTGAAGGAGTTAATTCCAGCTTTGAGCTGCAAGGATACAGCTGCAGGTTGGTGGAGACCTCAACCAATAAGTGTTGCTGAAGGAATGAACTTCCTGCAGCTCAGCCTCCAAGAAAACACATCCAAGGCTGCAGATGAACCAGTTTGGACTGTGTTTGAAATGCCAATTTTGTTACTTCACCATCTCTGAAACTTTGGATGTTTGATTTCACAGCTCTTCAAGTGTTATTCCAAAGCTGTTGACTGAAGACTGTGTGTAAGCTCCTGCTGATGTCTTTCAATTTATTCAGCGTGTAAAATTCAAACTTTTCCTACTTTTCTGAGACTGGTTCTTTAACCCACTAGAGCCCAACATACTCTAGAGATGTCTGATAATTTTCTGAAGAATTTACATAGGTATCTCTGTGTGTCCATGTAAAAAATCTATATATACATATATGTATGTATTTACAGAACCTCTACGCTGACAAGTGTTTTTGGCATGACAGAAATTCTCTCTCCTCCTGTTTTGCTGACTGAATTTTCAGACAGCACTGTTTTTTCTCCCTAAACTGAGTATTAAATTCACTCTGTTTTACAGAGCAAATGAAGCTCCTAGCAGATGGCCAACCAAGGCCATTACAGGCTGTCATTACTTCCCACACCCACTTGTCCCTCCAGATTAGGAAATACAACTGAAGAGTTGCTTTTCCTCCTGCACTTTTTCCTGTTTCCATTGCCAGTGAACAGATGATGCCTCACAGATATCTCCAGCTCCTCCCCAAGCACTCTGCTGCCATTCCAAGGGGTTGCTTTGCTTTCCTATCTCAGAGAAGGAAAATGGAAGTTTTAAAGATGCACACCTGCTTCCTGCAAAAGGGAGTGCAGCATTTCACCGCACAAATAAAATCTGCTTGGGACAGAACTTGAAGAAAAATCTTATTTATGCCTGAAAAAAGGTGTTTTCCCCAGAGCCATCAGTATAAGGTGTCCACATCCAACAGGAAGACTTCTGCTGCAGAGTAATTATTCACAAACACACACACAGGTTGCTGTAGCTCAGGAATTTCTCCCAGACCAGGTGTTGGTTTCTTCATTTCCAGCTCCTTCCTTCTCCCCCCTTGCCTGGCAGGACGCTGAGGCACAGCAGCACTCCCAGCAGGGCAGGGATGCCCTGAGGCTGGCTGGGAATGGATCTGCTTTAAGCACAACTCATTTCACAGTAATTAATCCATTTTTCACTCCTCAGTGCCTCCCCAGTTTTGTTCTGCATCTGCAGGTCACAGGAAAAGCAGGTGATGGAGGAGCCAGGGAGAGCAGCAGTGGTGCCTGGTACAGCCCAGGCTCTCAGCACCTCCTGAACACCCAAAACTTCCAATTTTCCATTAACAATTTTAGTTCCACCCCTTTGGTCACTGTCCCAGACCCAACAGCACAGCAGAGGCTCTGTGTGAACCCCTCACCCTGCACAGCCCCTGGGCCAGGCACTGCTGACTTTGGTTTCATTTCTATTGATTAAAGACCTGCAGGACACAATGAAAATGCATTTTGGTGCCATGCCCTTGGTCCTGGTCATGCTTTGTGACCTTTTTGTCAGATTTTAACAGAATCTCTGAGGCTGGAGCTCAGACAGTTACTGAGGTTGCTTGTGCACACAGCAGCTTCAGGACCTGGGTGGGCCTGAGACACAGAAAATGTCAGAATAAAAAGAATTTCTTTTCTTGGAATTTTTAATTTTATTTTTTAAATGTTTTTATTTTTATTTTTTAAATTTTTATCTTATTTTATTTTGTGGTTTTTATTTTTTTATTCTTTATTTTATTATCTCATTTTATTATCTTATTTTTATTCTTATTTTCTTTTATTTTTTCTTATTTTATTTTTTCTTATTTTTTAATTTTTTATTTTAATTTTTAATTTTATTTTTTCTATTTTATTTTATTTATTTTATTTTTTATTTTTTATTTTTTATTTTTATTTTATTTTTCTTATTTTTTCCTTTCTTATTTTTTCTTATTTTTTAATTTTTTATTTTAATTTTTAATTTTATTTTTCTAATTTATTTTATTTTATTTTATTTTTTAATTTTTTATTTTATTTTTTAATTTTTTATTTTTATTTTTATTTTATTTTTCTTATTTTTTCTTTTTTCTTTTATTTTTTCTTTTTAATTTTATTTTATTTTTTCTTTTTTTATTCTATCGTTTCTTATCTTTTCTCCTCCTCTTTTCTCCTCCTCTCCTCTTCTCCTCTCCTCTTCTCAATTTTTTCCCCCCACAGCATCAGTTCTACAGCTTAAGTTTACAGCCAAATTTTCATTTTCCAGACTAGATGGGGCTTCCACTTGCTGACAGGGATTTTTTTTCAGCATCAGGACTAAGTAGATGTATAAACACTTTCAGAATTAGCTTCCAAACACCAGATGGAAAAGTAATTGGAGTCAATGCAGAAATCTGTGTTCCAAATCACTGATACATCTTTAATTCAGGGTTACAACAGGAATCTTTCATTTGCATTTTTTACCTCAGCTCTGATCTCTCTGGGCTTTATCATGCTCAGTGATGATGAATCATAAGCAGTGAAGGACATGGCTCAAATTCCCTTTCAAAATGTCATTTACAGGGCAGGCAACAAGGCAGAAGAAATGCCTTTTTTTGCTTATGAACTGAGCAAGCTCACCTGGGGAGACTAAAGTGACAAATAAATGTGCCATTTCCCCCTGCCACTCTCAGAGTGACTTTCCAGAACTGAACCAGACTTTAACTTGAAAGCAAAAATTACCTCTGCCAAGTAATCCATCGTAAACAATGTGATTTTAATTACAGCTCATTAGTTTTTGTTTACTGTGTCAGAAAGTGCCTGGGGGCCAGCAGCCTGTCCTGATGTTCATCAAACCCTTTGGGTGGATTGTCTTTCATTTTAATGGGCTAAAAATGGTCCCTTGAAATCCTGTGTTTTAAACATTTTTACTTTTAACTCCTTTAGTATCAGAAAGATTTCTTACTTGCATGTTTTTGCAGACCCAAAAGCCTTGAGAACAATCCTAACGGGGCACTGCTTGCTGGGTTGAGCGACAGGTACTGCAGAAGCAATTAAAACCTTGAAGTCTTGAGCAGCTGAACGAAAATTCTGGTTTTCTTCAGTGTGCAGAAGGTCACTAAAGTGAATTTGAAGCTGGTGTGATAGCACTGGATGGCTTCTAAAAACCTGACACAGAGTTAGCAGGGTTTGACAGGGTGTGTCAAATGGTTTCTGTGGAGCTTGAAATACTCATTTCTGATTATTTTGGAAGAGAAGTGACACAAGAATATGGAAGTGCTTTTTCAGAGTTAGATAGTGAAATAAGCTTTCATAATTTAAGCTCATCTGTGCCATAAATACCAAGCAACTTCACTCTGGAATTTCTAACCCAAAAGAGAAGACCAACACTAGCTCAGCAGAGGATAAAAAAAGTTGAAGAAAATGTTTTTGATCATAGTAGTAGCCTCTAAAGCTCTGAGGATGCTCAAAAAGATAACATCAGCTTTTAGGAACTGTTTGACTTCAAAGAAATTGCTGTCACAGAAAACTGAAAATTGATGATCCCATTTCTCTATCTTACCCAAGCAGGTATTTCAGAGCTGCTGTTGCTGTGAAGGGACCATCACTCCTCAAAATCCTAAACTAATATTCACAGCCTCCCAGTAAGGGTGGGGAAAAGTGAAATATTACCATGGCAACTGAAGAAGCTGGAATCTAGAATACAAACCACTTTTACACGGGCTGCCCCTAATTCTGGGTCGTCTTCTACCATGAAAGCCAACCAGTGGCTGCAGAAGGCTGCAATGAGCAGAGTTTTTTCCTCTTTAAAAAGTTTTTTCTTCTTTCCTGCTCCAGCTGACCATTCCTGGGCTCTGCCACAGTGAGCTTTTGCTTCACCTGCCTTCAGGGCTTCTCAGAAGTATTTTTCCTTTTCCAGTCTGTGAGTCTTTCCTTTCTTGTTCCCCTTAGTCCAGTAGCAGGGCAAAAGTTGGAAGGTAGTGGTATAACCCATGACAGAAGAATGCAATTAAAACCAGCTACATGCAAATAAAAAAAAGATTGGTTTCCATTCCAGAAAGAATTGTTGGAATTTCACTCTTTGTTATTTATTCATGGCTGCACTGTTTCTATGATTAGTGCTATATTTGGTATAAATTAGTTCTAACTTTTGGCCAGCTAGCGCACTAAAAAGTATTTGAATTGCAAGCTGCCAATGCAAAAAGGTACAACATAAATCAGTCAGTGTGCAGATTGGAAGGAACTTGGTTCTTTTCTTCCCCCTCGTTTAGAAGTGCTGTTTTCTCCACTCAGAAATATGAAAGATTATCTTACAGTTTTTGAAATAACTCCCAGGCCACTTTAATGAGTGTCTTAAAGGATGTAAGCAAACAAGAAGGGTTCAAAAAACAGGAATTACAAAAGCCCGGGCTATGAAAAGGCTTTTCTAAAGGAAACAAAGCCCCTGTGAGCATCACTCTCTCTCAGAACTTTAATTAGGTCTCTGTTTAAAGTATATCAAAGAACAGATGGTTTTCACAGTTAATAGGCAGCTTGGAACCATTCAATATCTGTCATCCAAGTCCAAGCAGGAACCCCAAGAGGACACAGTTTAGGGCCAGACCATCTTTCCCAAAGGGACAAGTCTGTGTGCTTGATTCCAACCTGGGCAAAGGCAAGATTCAAGAGAAGAGCCAAACCAGTGTTTTTCTGTAATTGGAACTTTCAGCTTTTTCCATACAGAGGCCATACATGTCCTCCTGTCCCAGTGGTCAAACTGGGATTTATAGTGGCCAGTATCCATCAGAAGGACAGAATTCACTCTTGTTTTGAAAGTCAGTGCCAGATGCAGGAATTTGAAACAAACCTACCTAAAGTACAAATCCTTAATTCCAGGATCTTTTATTAGGCTCTGAATCTCATCCATCTGATGCCAGAAATCCCAGAAGAAACAGAAAAAGGAGTTTCAGTTTGATTCTGCTTTTCCTTAATAAGTACAAGTTACATTGCTGAGCTCTAGTAATGATCCTCTGGTTTTAATCCCTGTATTATCTATTAACTGAGCAGGAAAGTTCTGCTTAAGTTTAATCACTGTCTGTGCTCCCTCAGGTGAACTTTTTTACTCCTGAATTCTTTATTGGGCTGTGAATTAAGTGCTACATAATAACAACTTCTCTCTTCCCTTCAAATCCTGCAGACCTCAATGAAGTTCTCGGCACCAAGCAACTTTTCAGTTTCTGGATGTGGCCAGAAGCTGAAAAGGTTCAAATCAAAGAACCAGAAAGAAGGGATCCTAAATCCCATCCAGTGCCATGGCAGGGACGCCTTCCACTATCCCAGGCTGCTCCAAGCCCTGTCCAGCCTGGCCTTGGACATTTCCAGGGATTCAGGGATGCCCACAGCTTCTCTGAGCACCCTGTGCCAGGGCCTCCCCACCCTCTCAGGGAAGGATTCCTCCCCAAAATCCCATCTAAACCTGCTCTAAAAGCAGAGTATTTGCTCATCTTGGTTCATCGTCTTGATAGAGAAATGGGAGAAATAGAGAAATTCATCCATTGTCTGGATGAAGATACTGACTTACAAAAAGATGATTGCACTGTGATCAGATCCAGACACTCACCACAATGTGGAGCCTCCCAATGCTCACAGTAACTCCCAGATTCCAAAATGTTCATATTCTGGCCTTAAAAGAGTCTCAAATCATAGCAGTGACAGGCAGCAATAATAAAGCTGCAGTTCTTCATGTGCAATTTGAAAATAACAAAAGAAATTGGATTTTTGACTGATTTCCCTAAAAGAAAAAATCTTGATTGCTTGGAAATATAAAAGTTTACAGCTTTGGAACTATGCATTTATATAACTGTGCAAAATAAGGCTTTTTATCCTTTAGAGGGAAACAGAAAAGAAAATACTGTATTTTTCAAGGTGAACTCATTAAAGGCAGTATTTAGGACTTGAACATCTAACATCTCTTTCTATAGTGATGCCACAGTGGTGTATATCAATGCTTCAGTTTGTTCCACTTACTTTTATCTCTTTTTTCCATAAGCTACATATACTGTACCATCTTAGAGACTGAATTTTTAATATAGGGATCTAGGAAAGTGACCTTATACGTATTTGTATTTTTTGGCCCTTCATCATCTGTTCTAGAAAAGCAATGAGCAGGAATTCCTGTGAATGAAATGTACCCTCCATTTAAAAATAAACCAAATTTTAGTAGCTGGCTTCAGGTAATAACAAGTCCCTCCTTTTAACAGCTAAATACTCCAGATGGGCATTTTCCACTCTGAGAACAGAAATCATTTTTCCTGGGTAGCATGTAAAGCCAGCTCCAGTAGCCTGGTGCTTTGGTGTGGTGGATTCTCTGCTTTTCTGCAGGGAAATGCTGATGTTTGGAATGAAAAGCTGCCATCAAACAGCTGAGTGCTGTCCCAGGTACCTGTCCTGCTGGGAAATGTCCACCTAAGTTGCATTTCAAGGTCATTTCTTGCCTGCATAGCTGGGGTCTGTGGTTGGGTGAGGTGCAGAGCTCCCTGGGGCCCTGGGGCTCTGGTTTCACAGAACCTTTGCTTCCCTTTCCTCCTGCCCTCTGGAGCTCTGGGGATCTGTTGGTGGGAGGGTTTGAGAAATGAAACTCAACAGGTGGTGAGATTGCTACTGGCAGCTCATTTGTTATCATTAGCTGGTACAAGGAAAAGAGTGTTCAAGAAAAACATTAGAAATATAGAAATAAAGTGAGTGGCAGGGCTCTAATCCCTGTATTTGGCATTATTTTTAATTTCAACAAAGCCTCACAGGAGCTATTCATCAAGTTCTTTCCCTGGAGGAATTTTTTCTCTGCGTACATTGAGAAGACAGAATTTGCAAAAATTATACTGATATGGTATCTATTTAGAACAAAAAAGGGGAGAGTGATCCCTTTGCTTCATTCCAAAGTACATCAAGAGGAAGGCAATCATTCCTACTGAGCTACATCAGACTGAGACCAAAGGCACACAGCAAACACATCAGTATTTAGCACAGTGGAGTTCCACTGATGCTAACAAAAGGCACTGAACCTGGGAAATATTACACAACAGGCTGAGCCTAGATAAGAAAAAAAACCTACTAAACCAATCTTCTAGAACATATTTTTATCTGAATCATGCTAAGACTAATTAGATGGATTTTTGAGTTAATTTTTCCTTTTTTTTAAGAAAGAGAAGCTGGTGTGTGGTCACTTTGCTGCTGTGACTTCAGCAGGATAAGCTGAAGATTCCTGGTGGGACACTGTCCCTGCCTGCTTTAATCAAGGGCTGTTCCCCCAATAACCCCTGCAGTTCCAGCAAAGTAGGCAGCAGAAAATCAGCAACACAAAATGGATCTGGAAAGGAGCCACCCCTCCATCATTCTCCTGCTGAACCCCAAGCCCTGGCTGCTGCTGTGCAAAGTGACAAAGTCACCTGTGAGTGCAGGCTGGGGAAGCAGCAGGGCATGGAGTCCATGTCCCAAACCCACTGCAGCTGTGAATGCAGGGCTGCAAAGCTCTCCCCAGCTGCAAACATCTGCAAATGCAGTGCTGCAAAGCTCTCCCCAGCTGCAAACATCTGTAAATGCACTGCTGCAAAGCTCTCCCCAGCTGCAAACATCTGCAAATGCAGTGCTGCAAACCTCTCCCCAGCTGCAAACATCCGCAAATGCAGGGCTGCAAAGCTCTCTCCAGCTGCAAACATCTGCAAATGCAGTGCTGCAAAGCTCTCCCCAGCTGCAAACATCTGCAAATGCAGTGCTGCAAAGCTCTCCCCAGCTGCAAACATCTGCAAATACAGTGCTGCAAACCTCTCCCCAGCTGCAAACATCTGCAAATACAGTGCTGCAAACCTCTCCCCAGCTGCAAACATCTGCAAATGCAGTGCTGCAAACCTCTCCCCAGCTGCAAACATCTGCAAATGCAGGGCTGCAAAGCTCTCCCCAGCTGCAAACATCTGCAAATGCAGGGCTGCAAAGCTCCCTTTCATTGCCATGCTGCTCTGCTGGGGATGGCAGCAGCAGGACATGCAGTGTGGGATGAGTTCAGAGAGGATTTCAGAGACTGAGCTAAAATGAGCTCCCACAAGTGGCAAGTTGCTCTGTCTGTCACAAACATTCCTTGCAGCAATCCACCTTTCTGATGTTTTGGGGCAATACAGTGTTGTCTTAAAATTTAACTGAAAGTCACAGCTCAGTGGGATAAGAGAGCTGCCTCAAACTGTTCCTGAATAAGGAATTCTCCTGTTTCATTCACAGAAACCTCATTGTTTATACCTAAAATGAGTTTATATATAATCCCTGAGCCCAGGGCTGGGAGCAGAGGTCTCAGGTGAGGCTGTTTAAGGCTTTTTAGTGCCCTAGAATGGTGACAGAGCTGTGCCAGGCCCTTGGGTGGTGCAATGCAGGCTCCAGCATTTTTAATTCCCCTCCATTGCCTCAATCTGCTCTTTGCAGGAGGTGAAAGGCAGAGGGAAGGGAGAAGGGGCTGAGACAGGCTCTGCATGTCCCCAGCAAAGTGTCTGCAGGTGTCAGAGAGCATCAGGAATGCCCTCACATGCTACAGAAAGGGAAACAGCAACCAAAAGAGAGAAGTGAAGCTGATCTGGGTTGTATTTTTTGATCTTTCTGCTTTCACATCAGTGAGTCACAGCTGCAGCTTATAAAGGTCCCAGAAAAGATGCAGTTCCCCCTGAAGCTCCCATGGTAGCTTTGCTAATGGTTTAAGATGTGGGACAATAATGATAAACAGTGCCAGGAAAAGAAAAATGAAAATCCCTTTTTAACCTCTCAAGATTGGTTAAGGAAAAAAAAAAAAATCTTTGCTAGCTCTAAAAATTTCATAGCATGAAGAAAGACAGGAGAGTGCTGCATGATTCTCCCAGAATCAGAGGATTTTTGGGAGCTCAGTGCCTCACCTGGTCCCACCTCCCTGCTCAAGCAGGGCCATCCCAGAGCACAGAGAACAGGATTGTGTCCAGAGGGGTCTGGAACACCACCAGTGGGGGAAACCCCACACACCTCTGGTCTCTGTTCCAGTGCTCATTCCCTGCACAGGAAAGTTCTTCCTCATCTTCAGGTGGAACTTCCTGGGCATCATTTTCTGGCCGATGCCTCTTCATGGTGTTAATAGGAAATTAAAAAAAAAAAAAAAAAAAAAAAAAAAAAAAAAAAATTAAAATCTCAATGGCTGCTGGTAGCAAAGTCATAGTTAATGATTTTGCAAAGACCACCCACAGCAATTTTACTTACTCTCTTGTTTGGCTACTGAGCTTGCAGGCAAATGAATCCTGTTCTGCACTGCAAATAGCTCAAATTTTAGCAGAGTAATGTCAAGACAGAGGATGGTGGTTGTTGGCACAACTCCATCCCTTTTGTACAGACACAGGCACTTGGACAGAAACCTCCCCAGCAGGTCAGGTCACCAGGAGTGACTGGGCTCATCCTCCCGTGGCTGCAAGGGCCACGTTGCTGTTTGAAAGCAGAGCTGCTGCTCCTGCAGAACCAGTGAAACTCAAAAAGAAGTTCTGGCTGAACTTCTTTTCAGGGTTTTATTTATAAAAGATCCCGAAGGTGCTGTAAAACAACCTTATTCTTTCTTATGTACAAAGATTGCCTTTAACAGATTAGATTGTCAGTTCTGACACATGTATAGATGAGTTTATATTTTTGTGATTCAGCTGGACTGGAGAGAAAACATCACCTTATGCTGACTGGGAATAGTAGAAGCTGTACTTGTCTCATCAGTGTAAATGTATTTTTTTCCCTAAACAGTTTAATGATTTTATTCTAATTACTTTGTTATATTTTAATGAGGCATTTTGAATGAAGTTTAATTTTAATGCATGTTGAGTTTGCTCTGTTAATTAGATCACTTCCATCTATTTTATATAAATGTTTTGGTTGTAGTTTTATACTTTCTGCAAGAACACATTGTAACCATTACTTCTTATGAGATAATAGAAATGTCATAATTCCATGTTCTGTATTAGATATAAATGGAGCTGTCATGCAATATTCCATTTCTGACAGGAAACCAATAAACCAACAGAAAAAAGAAGGTAAAAAAACACTAAAAAAAAAATCCAAATGAAGCTGTGACTGATGGACATACAAGTGAGCTAGGATCCCCATGAATAATGTTACTTACACAACATGCCAAAAGACAGGGCTTCCAAAGGGAGTGATTTTGTGATTAGCTGCAAATTGTAATCAGGACCAGAATAGTTCCAGGAATTAAATGCTGCTAAGCACAGAAATGAAGAAAATGGAAAACCATTCTCATGTTAAACAGGGCTTTGTTTTTCTTGGCATGATATTTTGTGGCAGCTGTCCTGCCTATAAAGTATTGATTTGGGGGATTTTTTAAATTGACAGCTGAAAAATCTTATTAAAACCAAGCCCAACCTGTGCTGCTGATATTATTCGATATTATTAAATCTGAAAGAACTTTTGAAATCTGATTTTTCTCTTCAGTAATTTACCACTCACACATTAGATGTCTTGGGCAATAAAAACATCTGTCACTATTTTGCTTTCTGGGTTGTCACATTTTAACAGGGGTTTGTAACATGTAAAATGCTCAGAGAGGTTTGTAGGTAAAAACATTCCTTTCATTTGAACAGAATGAAAATACAAGAAAATAATTTAATCAATATTTGTTCCTACAGAATGACTTTTGCCTTCCCACAAAACATAAGTTATCTGACAACAATAATAGATACAACTGAAGTGCCTGAGAGAGAAAACTTCTGAATTTCATGAAGAAGAATAATTAACACAGGCCATCCAGGTGGGTAGAATTTCAGCCTGTAATGCTTTCCTTACTGCTTAGAGTTACAACTAAAGAGAGAAAAAAAATCATCAGTGTTTGGTTCCATGTCTTACACACAAATTCTCTTACACAAGGTCAACATTGCGTGTATTGTTCTCCCATGGATTGTCTGCACTTGCTGATAATTCATTCATTTTCTGGCTCATCAACTCTTCCTTCCAAGAGATTAAATGGCCCTTGAGTCTCCTCAAGAAATATGAGAGAGCTTGATTGCACCGGGGTGACAAGAAGGATGGATGGATTGAATTTCCACACAGCTCCTGCCTTTGCTTCTTTATTTCTCTGCTCCTTGGGAAAAAACAATCTGCTGCCAGCTCAGGAAAAGCAGGATAGATCCACTGGGAGGTTTTGCTTCCCAAAAACAACTTGGGCCAGGTGAAATTTCCCGGTGATGGAATCTTTTGGACAGGAGGGTGCTGCTGTCTGTGGGGGACTGGCACAAACAGGAGTCTCTCACACTTACTCAGTTTTCTCTGGAAAAATTCTTGCTGCTGGTCTTTCCTTCCCATGTCAAAGAAGAAATTTTAATTCATTTCCATGGTTTTGTTTCCCTGTTCCTGAATAAAAATATGAATGAAGCCCCCCTCTGAAACATGCACAGGAAAAGTCTGTGTGAGCATAATCAATTTATGCTGCAAACCAAATTATTGTCTCAGAGCAAGATAAAGGCATGAACATTTTATTTGACCTCCTTTACTCCTGTATCTGACTAATTAGTGCAAATGAATACATTTTGGATCTTAAAAGTAAGAACCCATCATGGGTATTTTTACATTCAAATAGGATTTTTGATTTTGCTGCACATTTTTGTGAACTGCCTTTGCAGAGGTGTGGAATGAACTGGCCATGGAGGGAAGGGCAGGAGGTTCTCAGCAGGGCTTGCCCTCCAAAAACATCCAAGCCAGGTCCAAATCCCACTGAAGCACTAACAAACTCCCATTCTCTTTCAACTGGCTTTCCATTTCTGATATGATTAATCCTCATTTTATATAGTACTTCCCACATTCCATACTGGGCATGAAAATAGCTAGTTAGGTTCTGCTCAAGCACCCTCAAAAAGATAAAATTAAAACAAGTTCTGCAGTGTATATATATATAAAATGGTCAATACTAACAGAGCTCCTAAAAGCCATTTCCCCCCCCCTGCAGGGGGAAATATCAGGGCCTCCCTGCCAAAGTGCAGGACAGAACCTGGTCTGGTTTTGAGCAGAAGTTTAAATTACACATTTAAACCAGCTGTATTTTTGCAGGACATGAGCACACCATGGACACACATTCTCAAGGTCTCTGGTTTGCAGTACAGGTTATCTCATGGACACCATCCCTGCCTCAGTAAAGGCATTGCCATTATCTCTGAGAAAGGTACTTAGAGCCATTCTCTGGTGTAGATTAATAATGATACACTAATTGAATCCTGAAGCTCATTGCTCAGAAGCCGTGGATTCAGGGCTGATAGTAGTATTTTATGGTTTTGGACAGAATGCCAGTGAGAGTGTTGCCAAGATAAACTCAAGGTTTGCTTTTATTGCTGGCGGGCATTGCAGGAGCTCCTTTGTCAGAGCTGGAGTTCTGCAAAATATATCAGCACATAGCTCAGCTCCAAGACCTTAACTCACTGTGCTGAAGGTGAAACCCTTAACAATCTGTGCTGAAATTCCCTTACTAAAGAGAATTTAAGAAATTCCTTTCCCTCCTGAAGGAATTCTTTCTTGAAATTCAGCATGGAAAGGTAAAGACTGTGGAGTTCATTGTCATTTTAAAGTGCCCTCAAGAGAGCAAGAAATGAGACATTTATTACCTTTTCATTGCAGGTTGCCACTGGCACATGAAGTTTACCCCTGGAAAATGGGCAAGGTTGGACAGGAACAATTTTTATCCATAGCAAGCCCTTGTTAAAATGTAGGCAGCATATTTTGGTGCCAGATATGGTCAGACACCACCAAAAAACTGCAGGGGACACAAAAGGAATTGCACTATCTTGTTTGTCCTCAGACATGCTGTGCATGACTTCTGTGGTTTGCCAGGCATCTAGAACAGATTCCTTTCCCTCTATATTCCAATGGGATTTTCCAATCACTCTCTTGGGTACCTAAAAAGACAGTTCATCCAGAGAGCTGTGCTCTTCACACAGACCTTTCCTGTGCAGCTCTGGAGTCAAGGGATTGTGGAGCTCTGTAACAAACCTTGGCAAGTGGCACATATTCTCCGTGTTTGAAAGTTGGTGCATTCCTAACAGAACTGCTTACAGCGATGACGAGCCATCTGTCCCTACTTCTGGTGTTTTCTCTGCTTCCACATCCATAAGTTAAGCCAGAAATAATGTTTTCAACTCAAAAGCCTAATTTGGGCTGTAAATTGTAGGTTTGTAATGATCAAATCTAGTTTAAGCCAGGCAGTGAATATTTTTTGCATTGCCCTTTGCTGGTAGGAATTTCTTCTTCTAGCACTGACGTCTTGCAGATCACTGCTCTGTTATTTGCATTTATTATGGTATATTATCATATCACCAAGTCCACATTGTGGATTCTTGCTTGTTTCACCCAGATCCAGGATTATTTACAGGTGCCATTCTGCTGCACTGGCTGCTCTGTCCCAGTGGATATTCTAGTAAAATAAATGTGGGCAGTGTAAAAAAATCCACGTTGCAGAATATTGCTTTGATTAGCAAGGGTGCATTGGAGAGTTCCATACACAGACACCTGGAATGAAGAGCAATAAAAGGAAAATATTAATTCATTCTCTGCAGATACATTGTGTGGGCAGAGCTGAGCCCTCCTGCAGGCTCTGAGCACTCACAGCTGACTCTGTGGCCAGAAGAAATGAGCTTGGACTCGATGCACCAGGCAAGGAAGGGGTTTTGGAATGAGGCGTTTTCCTTGGGCAGGACAAGGGGAGAAGAAGCCCACAAGAAGCCCAATCTTCCTTCCATCAGAGGCATCCCAGGTACTGTGCCAGGAGCTGCTCAGCCACAGGAGGGTCCAGCTGCCAGCACAGACAAAATCTCTGCAAAAGGTTTTTCTACTTTGCTCTCACATCTATTCTTCACTCTATTCATCTTAACAATTTCCAGCAATTAAGGTTGTACAAGCTTTCCCTTTCCTTCCCCATCCTACCATCAGCTTCAATTTTAAATAAATTTGGTGAACTTCAAAATCCTGACCCCTGCTAGAGAAAGCACAGGATGCCTCAAGCTTTGCTTAGGGCTGTGGCTGATGAAGGACCAGTGTTAAGCTCATTGAATTTATGCCTTTTTTGAAAGAGTTTGTTCTTCCTACAGACTTCCAAAGTTTCACTGCTGGCCAAGCCCAAACCCACAGCGTTTTTAGCCTACAGATTATATTAACTTCTACTGAACTAATCCCTAATTGCTTTACCCTCAGTGCTTCCAGTACAACATCTGATATGATTAGCTAGGCCATTAATTATCTTGTACTTTAACTATGAACCTCCTGCTGAAACCCAAGGAAAGGTCAATGCATATCTGGAGAAAATCATACCTAACAAGGTACATTTACCAGCAAATTAGGCACACTGTGAGTTCAGCACACACAGACTGTCCAAAGGGTTTTTACTCCTGTGCTAATGGTACATTAGATTTTTTTGCTAAGGATATTTGCTTGTGGTCAACAGGAGACTGCCTGGCTAAAAACCTCCCTTGGACATTAGTGAGCAAAAATCCTTTATATATTATAAAAATGACTCAGATTAAAGAATGCAGAAGATATTTGTTAAGTAGTCCAGTCTGCACAGATACCAATGTTTTCATCTCAAATAATTTAAAAAAATAATTCTTGCCACATAAACCTCCCAAGGAACAGCTTGACAAGCATTTTTTTTTCCAGCAGTGTTGCTCCACAGCCCAAGGCTGTCACCTCTGCTGTGGCTGAGAAGTTCTTTGGTTCACCTGAACCAGGAGCTGATCCAGAGGAAAAAGCTTTTACTCCCTTCTGAGCTCCTTTTAACCTGAGTCCAGGTCCCCAGGCAGCCTCACAGCTGCACAGACACATCCAAGCAGGCAGCTGAGTGACCAAAATAGGGAAAGAGCCTTGTAGGGTGATGTTACTACTCCAAATACGTCAAAACACCACCTGACTGATTGCAGAATTAATTACTGAGTTCACATTAGAGTAAAAGGAGCCTGACATGAGCCCTTTGAACACAGAGCACATGTATTTCAACTGCCTTGAATCTGCTGTGTCAGTGGTCTGCTGCAGCTGGCATTTTGAACTTAATGCCATTTAAAAGAAAGGCACCAATGTCAAGGTCATATTGAAAATAAATTGGGGACATAACAAAATCACTCAAGTGTATTTCAGTTCAATACATCTTTGAGGGTTTATAATTGTAGAATTTCTCCTGGAGGAAGGGTTAGGCTTGGGATCTATTATCAAAACTAAGGACAAAAGGCTGAAGAAGCTGCCCATATTCTGCACATGTATTTGGCACTTCTTTATTTCCTCTTCCAGTTTATGAGTAATAAAACATCTGGGTGCACAGAGCAGTTTTGCACAGATGGCTGAGCTCAGGAGGACTTGGGAGCCAAACCCAGTTTATTGCAGCTCCTGCTCAGGCAGTTCTCTGTGCCCAGGCACTGAGACTGCAGTGAGCTCCTGCTTCACAGGTTTCAGGGCACAGGTTCTCAGCCCCTTTGCAAATCAAGCATTGATGATACAGGAGATTTCCTTCTGCTGTCCTCAGGACTTCTCAAACAGGTGCCTCATTATAAACACGTAATTTGTATGTTGCCATGATATTTTCTGAAAAATCCCTTTGCCAGGATTTTCCTCCTGAGAAGCTGAGAAGAATGATTTTCTGCTGCTGTGGAATGCAACAGGTGCATCTGGGATTGGTCTCATGTGGTTGTTTCTAATTAATGGCCAATCACAGTCCAGCTGTCCTGGACTCTCTGGTCAGTCACAAGATTTTATTATCATTCATTTCTATTCCTTGCCAGCCTTCTGATGAAATCCTTTCTTCTATTCTTTTAGTATAGTTTTAATATATAATTTTCTTTTAATATAATATATATCATAAAATTATAAATCAGCCTTCTGAAACATGGAGTCAAGATTCTCATCTCTTCCCTGCCTGGGACCCTGTGAACACACCACAATATGGACATATGCATTTATCCCTAATTGTTAATTCTGTCTCAGCTGGTAGTTTCTGGTAATGGCTCTTTTGATGCTGCTGTCAGGCACCACTGTGTTCTAAGTGTTATCTCCTGAGAGGATTTCACAAATCACTCAATACGAGATGTCACCACATCTCAGTCAATAAACTTGTATCATGACCCTATTAACAAAGAGGCTTCCAGTGGCTGTAACCACATATATTTGTACAAAGGATGGCCTGAAAAACAAAACTAATCTTGTTTATTGACAGAGCTCAGCTCTGAGAAAGGACAGTCCCTTAACAAATCATTTAGCCAAGATATTTTGCAGAAATGCTGCCACCTTCGTGAAGGACTTTCAGAGGTGATTTATTTCTGCTCTCCAGCTACGACTCCTGGTTTTCACTGTCAATATTTTCTCCACATGGAGCTTCCACTGAGAAGTGGAGGGGGAAAACCAGGGGAAGTATTTGCCATGACAAAGCTGAGTTCCCCTTTTCCTGCCTACTTTATGGGGCAGAAATCTGGGACCTGATTCTCCCTCAGATCCCTTCTCCAGCTCCCTTCAACACCACTTTAGACCCACCCTGATGGCTGCTGGAGCTAGAGCTGATTATTTAAATACTCAGAGCTGTATTTTCTCAGTCCTTTGTGGGGACAGAACAATCATGCCTGAACATCCTGCAATGCAGAGAGCACCATGAATCCCCTAAGCTACCAAGAGATGAACAACCAAATGTTCCACAACACCCATATCAAACTCCAGCTTAGGAAAACTTGGCTTCTCACTAAACTCAAGTGAGCTCCTGGTTTCTGAATAAACCCTGTCCTACTCATGCACTCAGCAGTCTCAAGCATAAACATTGCTTTGGTTGCATTCATGAGGCCATTTTAACAAGGTTACATTAAAAGTTATTTGAACTGGTTTTTGGCAGAAAGTGAGCTACAAGGTCAACTGCTTCATTTGTTCTCCTCTCATCTCTAACCATCTCTTACATAGACACACTTCACTTTTGATTGTCTGGATTGATATGGATCTGAAGCTGGTTTACAGACATACAAAAGATGTTTCTTTTACAGCCTCCATTTGTAAGGGAAGCCTGAGAGTCCTGCATTTAAGAGCCATCAAGCTGAAAGAAGCACTCCTCCTGCACTTTGGGGAACTGCATTTTACCTTCAAGGGGGTGCATTAGGTGGGGTTCTGTGCTCTCCAAACAGCTCAGCTGAGTGCCAGGAGCAAGGCCTGTATTCATGGCCACCTTTGCTCAGGTCACTGAAAATTTCCACTGTGGAAAAAAGACAAATACTTTAGTCTTTGGGATCTGCAGCAGAGGGCAGAGCAGGTTCTGGTTTTCTGTCCATAGGTGGCTTTGCAGTTAGGAATAAACCCTACAAGGAAGTGCTGGGTGATGGTTTTGCTGTCACACAGGTCAGGGGGACCTCAGCTTGTGGTGGTGTTCACAGGGGTCCCAGGACCAGGGAAGAGAGGAGAATCTGACTCCTTATTTCAGAAGGCTGATTTATTATTTTATGATATATATTATACTAAAACTATACTAAAAGAATAGAAGAAAGGATTTCATCAGAAGACTTGATAGGAAAGGAATGGAACGATAATAAAATCTTGTGACTGACCAGAGAGTCCGAGCCAGCTGGGCTGTGATTGGCCATTAATTAGAAACAACCACATGACCCCAATCCCAGATGCACCTGTTGCATTCCACAGCAGCAGATAATCATTGTTTACATTTTGTTCCTGAGGCCTCTCAGCTTCTCAGAAGAAAAAAATCCTAAGGGAAGGCTTTTTCATAAAAGATGTCTGTGACACTCAGCAGGCTGGAGAAATGGGGGCTGTCCAGCAGGAAAGCAGCTCTGCAGGAACAGCCCTGGCTCCTGGTCACTGTGGCTAACATTACATTCCTGCTTTTCTTGCCCCTGTTTTTATGGGAACACAGGGTTCCCATATTGCCAGGTTTTCTGGTCACACCCCAAGGGTGCCCCCAGCGTCCTGTGTGGATGCAGCAGTGCCAGCTCACTGCTGCAATGGCCACTTTCCCCTCAGCCTCCCTCCTGGCAGAGCCCCAGGAGCTGTGTGGTACCCAGAGCCCATCTCCTGCTTCCCTCCACCCCATTCCTGCCCCCAGGGGAAAATGGGAACTCTTTAGAGGACATCCCTGCTCCATCTGCACCTGAGGCAAATAAACCCCTCCTCAGTGGCTCTGTGCAAATGCCCTGCAGGCTGCCTGTGATCATATTTACACTGGAGTGCTTCCATCAGCCTTTGGGAAGTTAATTCTGATTTACAGTTACAAAAATCAGGTCTAGAGCCAAGCTCAGAGTTCAAGAGTTGCTGTTAGAAGAGTATGAAAAAAAACCCCAGACTGCTCCCATTAAATCCAAGTAGTTGCCAGTGACTCCACCATTTGGATTAAGCACAGGTTTGCCAAGAGCACTGAAATGGGAACAGGCATGTGAAATAATATTTCCCATTATTAAACAGAAATGAATGGGATTTTTTATTTCAGCTCTGGGGAACACACCCTAATTCAAAGGGATGATTAAAAATAATAGTCCATTAATACAGCTCTGCCCCAGTCCCTGCTCCTATATGGACATCCAGCAGCACCCTGGCACTGATCATTTTGTAGGAAATATGAAATGCTAGATTTTATTATTCATCATATGTTTAAAAAAAAAAAATCACATGCAGAGAGGAATCAGGGAGAATATTATTATGGAAATGGCATTTTAGACAGAGTTTGTAAAACATTTGTCATATTGCAGACACAAAGTTATAAACATTAATTTAACATTCCTTGGGAAAGGACCAGGACAACTCCAGCACAGACACTGGAAATTTTCTGTGCCATGCAAGGCACAAGGAGGAATTATTTCACTGTGCTACTTTTATGAACAGCTGGGAGAGGAGGTGTTCCCAAGGGACAGGAACATTCCTACTGCCACAAGCAGGGAACACAGGGAGAGAAGCAGTGGATAAAAAGTTTTCCAAAAGAAAAGGTTTTCAATAAAAAATTCACTTCTGTCCAAATGAGAATTTTTCAGGAAAGTAATGGATTTCTTAGAGGCTCTGAATTTTTTGCTTGGAATTAATTCATAAAAATTTCTACCTCCTTTCTATGCCCTGTTCCATAGATATTTAAATTTTTTTTAATCTTCTAGACTTTTTTTTTTAATGCTTGCAATCACTTCAGCACAGATGAAAATATAACAGGGAAAACTTTAAATTTTTGTATGCAGATTGACTAATTAAAGTGTAATTAGCCTTACTTGTTTAATTATGCATTATAATACATACAAAAATAAATCAAAATTTACTGAATATATTGGAAGCTGTGCTGTGTATGGTGTGTGTTGCAGCACACAAGGAAGATTTCTGCTGAGGAAGCAAAGTATTCATTTGTAGCAGACTTAAAATCACGCTATAAACTCAATTTATTTTTTTTTTTGTTTTATACAACTATAGGTTACACTCATTTTGATTTCCTTTATGTCCAAACTTCCATTTGCTTTTAAGATGTAAGAATGGCCTGTTACTGTAGTTGCAGCCCATTTTTTGTTTCTATAACTAGAACTTTTTGTGCCATATTCCCCAACCAATTTCTGCACTCCAGATGCTCCTGATTCCTGCAGCATCCTCCCGTTCCCCCTTCCATTGCAAGGCAGCTCTTGGCCTGCCAGGGTCCCCCTGCAGCAATTCCTCTCACACACACCCATAAAATCTGACTGCTCCTTGGTGCTGCTGTCCCCTCCCAAGGGGATGTGTCACAGCCCAGCACCTGCTTAAAAATGCTATTTAAGCAAACTCATCAGATTGCTCATGTGGCACAGAGCTGATAAATATAAATGTATATAACCCTCCACTCTGATATTTAACATGGCAATGAGGGCAGTGGTCATGGTGTTTGTGTTGTGTATGTATACATTAAAAAAATTTGTATTCTAACTAACAAAGGACATTGTAAAGCTTAAAAATTTCTGTCTGACAGGGTAATTTATAAAGACATTTGTTTGCTTTGGATAAAAAGTTTCCTTTGGCAAACCCTCTCCCCAGAGCAAGAAGGATTTTGGAAACCCCAAGACTCACTAGAGGGCCACAGCCCATGGCAGGCAAGAGATGCCAAGGGAAGTGTTGGGTTTTGAGAAGCCAAACAGGAAAATCTCCTCCTTGTCCTCAGCTATCAAATGTGAGATTACAAAAGACAGAGATGTTATCCCTGAAGATGCAGAGAAAGGACAAAAGGCCACAGATACAAGCCCACCCAGAAAATTTCAACTGTGTACCAGAAGAAAATCCTGCAATCCAAGCAGTCAAACCTTACACCAGGGCCAGAGAGGCAAAGGATCTCCAGCCTTGGACAAGGCCCTAAGCAGGGAAGTTGGACTAAGCAACCCTCCAAACTATTCTGTGTGTTTAAATACAAAACCTTGTTGAAAAGACTCACTGGAAGTAAGGTAATTTTAATTACAGCCATCAATTTGTATACACAATAATGTGTATTTTACATATATCAAGGAAAAAAAAAAAACCATACTGCATTTCAAAATTTGTTTACTGCAATAACAGAGGCAAATAGTCAGGAATAAGGTTAAGCCACTAATATTAAGGAAAGCCACAATGTGTGTGTAAATTGAAGCTACAGAAGCTCAGTACTCAGAGACATTAATTCCAAGGGTTTCACAATACCTAACTCACCTCAACCTCATTACATGAAAATGGAGTCTGGATTGCAGGGCTGCATCTAGATTATTATCTAGCACCCATAAGCTTCAGGTTCCTATTTACAGTAACAGTTCTGAGATGTTAAACTGCAAGGTCAAGGTAAGTGTTTTAGTTCTCATAACTGCAGCCTAGTTTCACTAAAATTGCCTTAATTAACTTAGAATAGTCTGTGATTCTATAATTACCAGATCAAAATGTCATTGTAAATCGTTCATTTCAGGATATGTGAACAATGAACTAGCTGTAACAAACTTCTAATATTTTCAAAGTCAAAAGTTCATTTTTACTTAAAAAAAAGCCACAATAAAACTCTTAACAGAGGCTTAAAAAGGTCTTTATAAAATAATCTCCATCACACTTACAATAGTAAGAAAATTATTCTGGTTGCTAGTTTTTAGTAAATATGAACTGGTTTGTGTAATCTATATTAAAGATGGTTATAACCTCAGTTCACATTTCATTTCTTAAAGGGGCATGAACAAATGTGTCAAGAACAGTAGATTATTGCTGTTTCTCATCAAGTCCTTTTTACTGAGGACATGCTGCCTTGGTAGGCAAAGATGTCTGGCAGCCAGCTGAGACAGGAGAGCTGAAGGAGAGAAGTTATGATTTGCATGCCAAAAAAAACCTCCTTCAATCTCCTTGTATTTGGCAATGGTACAACTGAGCTGCTTTAAGATCAAAACTGTGTCATTCCATCCATCTCCTGAATGACAGTCCTGATCATCTCATAACTTAAGTTTGCTTGAAGTGACTCAAGAAGGTAGAATCCAAGTAAGTTCTGGAATGGCAGGAAAAAACCCTCTGATGTTTCTCCTCTCATATGCAGCTCTGAAAATACCAGATGTTCTTCAGAGGGGTTTTCACCAGGTCTGCTGGAGCAAGAGAAAACAGAACATGGACATATTGGAAATAGGAAATCCATCAGGTTTTCTATTCCTGCAGTAGTACTGATCATATTCAATATGCCACCATTCAATTTCAAGAAGGTTCAAAAAGATCTAAAAATCCATACATGTTTTTAATCAAACTTTTCATACAGCAAGACTCTGAAATGTACTTTCTGTAGACATAAATTGGCAATTACAACTGCAAACAGAAAAAGCTCACAACAACTGCTAATAGGGTGTCATTAATTATACATTTTAACCAGCTGTTAGATTCTTTAGCTTTTGGTAATAAATTATCCTAGTGAGGATGGTGACAGTTTATATGTCCAAGGTTTAATCTGCTGGTGCACTTCTTTCTTACACTACTGTTTCACAAAGAGCAGCTTCTAGAAGAGCTAAATCAAGCCACTCTAACAGAATAAAATGGATGTTGCTGTCAGAGGCACCACTGGTAATAATTACCTTCACACTGCCACCTTTCACATTTGAAGGTCTTAAAAGAACAGAAAAAAAGAGAAAAACCCACATGACTGCTAACACTGAGGCAGAATTTTCCACTTCAGTAATTCCTTGTGATGTGATAATATTTAACTCAGCACATGGAAAGACATTTCTTGGCATGTGGAAAAGATTCCTGGTCTTGTGGTGTGCAGCCTTCCCAAGACACCACTTCAGTGCAATCTGCCCTCCCATTTAGGCCTCTGGTATCTGAATCCCAGTCTCACACACTGTCCAGTCAAACCAGTGCTGGGGAACATTGTGAGCAATTCCTGATGGAATTACAGACTTCCCTGACTGTGCTTTGCTGTGTGACATCCTGCTGAACTGTTCCCCAGCAGTGGAGTCCTCAAAAAACCACAATTATCCCAGTGTCTGCTGCAGCTGAGAGCAAACTCCTCTGAGCTCTGCACTGATAAATCATCACACCCCATTCCCCCCTGCAATGAGGCTGAAAGGCTTTCCCTTTGCAATGAGATTCCTATGATTTCAACCAGAGCCATCATAAAGAAATAGCAGAGAAAAAATTCTGCAACTGTGACTGGAAACTGTGCATAAGCCATTGTGATGACTGATACAGCACTGTCAGAGCTGTGCAGCCAGCTGGTGCCTTTTTCCTTTTACCTCTCCATGCTTTAAAGAAATGTGTTTGATCAGCCTTGACATTTTATTTAAAAAAAAGAAGCTGCTATCAACTGACCATCAGAAGCATTCTGTTACAAAAGAGTACTAAAACTGTATGGTAGCAATGAAAGATACCTAAAATATTCCTCTGAAATGTCAAGCATTTCTCTTCATGCTGGGTATTTATGTACCTTGACATTATCAGCTCTTCTGAAAATGGAGAAATACATCAGAAACTAGCTTGTATGATTCCAAAAAGGCAAGGTGCATATTATTTCTTCCATGCCTCTCAAAAGAAAGTATTTTCTTTTCTGTAACAACCAGTGAGGCAAACTGGTACAACACAGATCCTTAGTCTGGAAACCTACAGCTTAAAATAAAAATACCTGCAAGAATATTTCAGATCTAAGATACTCAACTGTACCATGTATTTAATTTCTTTCCAAAGTAGATTTCCATGCTGTGTCATTTCACTTGTTCTACTGAAATTCTTAATCTATACAAAGATAATAAAATACTGACCTATATAAGGGTCTGATTAATTTAACAATAGTAATGTTTAACACTTTCTTAGGAGACAAACAGCTTTTTGCTGACAAATGTGCACCACTGGTGAAACAATCCAGTATTTACATTCACCACTGAAACACTTTTGGGGTTCTTTAATCTACTGCACTGTAAATAAAGTTTCATCATATCCAATTTCACCACATTTTCCTATTCTTGAACATTCACTGAACAAAAAACTGAGGGAGAAGCAGAAGAGAGAGATCATACTTTGGTTGTATTTGTAGTAGCAATTATTATCCAGTACCAAAAGGACTAAGATCAAATATCTTCTGGAAATGAAAGGAAGAAGAAAAAGACTTCCTCTGCATTCAAGTTTAGAAATTGTTTTTTGCAATCAAAATGACATTTTATGGCTGTCTGCTTCGTAATTTAAACTTCAGAGGAGAAAGGGAAAGTAAAGACATCTAAGCTGTAGCTGAATATGATATGAGCACACAAGTTACATTAGAGCAAACTTACAAATTCATGTTTTTATACATCAATGCTGTGGCTGCTCAGGATTGATATTCATGGTCCTGTATATTTCTTTGAGAAACAGCAAGGCAGTGTCTTCAGATCCCCTATGAGGAATGGAATAAATAAAACAAAAGGAAAAAAGGGAAGAAAAAAAAGGAAAAAGTTAGTTCAATATGATCCATCTTCTAATTCTCCTAAGTCACATTCCAGCCTATTTCAGCTCTCCAAAGAGTTTGCACAACCTCTTGGCCCAGTATTTATTTGTCATGAACATGGCCTTACCTCTGCCAGCTTCCTTCAAGCTGTAATTCTACACAAGTTTTGAATTAATTCTGCTATCTACCCTCGCCTATGCATTTACCTTTTTTCTCTTGCATTTCCTCCTCCTGTCCTCCCTAATGTCCTGTGCTGCAATTCCAAATCCCCTCCTCTAACCACTTCTTTGATGCTACTTCCTTGTCTTAATCTCCTCAAATAATGTTTCACTTTTTGTTCTGAATGTATTCCACACTCCATCCTACTCATTTTGTCCCACTCCATTAATTAGCCCAGTTCTAGCAGCAATATTCTAATTCTTCTCTAGTTGGCAGGCCCTTAATTGTAAACAGACCATGTTAAACACCCATAGTCTTCCTCTCTTGCTTACCACTAAAATGTTAGATAAATCTCCAATAATTCAAAGATTAGTATCATTCAAGTGCCATGTTTCCAAGTGGCTGTGTTCCCTCCTCTTTTCAAAAAGCAAAGCTTCAGGCTATCTGAATTTAAAGTTAACATGAAGAGACTTAATCTTCTTCTTCATCTATAAAATGCTATTTAAACACACATAAACAATACCAACACAAAAAATAACAATGTTAAACAGGCAAATTTTAACAAAGTTCCAGAGCTGCAGGAGTTGTTTGATGAGGGCAGCTTCCTGTGCTTTTTAAAATAAATCATATAGGGAGCAGTGAATGAGATTTAGATGGTCAGAAGTGTGATCCTCCAAACGTGAGGAACATGATTTGCAGAAGACCTGTACAGAATTAAACACACAAGCTAAGGGAATACATGTACATTCCACAATTCAGCACAGACCTCTCTTGATGGTCTCTGCATTAAATGAGCAGCAAACAAGCAAGAGGAAGGTTCAACACAGAAGCTCCAATCTCTCCAACACTCAGAGCATTTCATTTAAAGCTTTTCCCACCATTCCTCAGGAAAAAAATGCTCTCCTATTCGGGTCATTAATCACTGCGCTTATCTTCCTTACTCGAATGACAAAAACAGGCACAGGTACCAGGCTTTTAAGATCCTGGCAGTGATCGGCTGCCACCCTGTGGAAGGAATTCCGCTCCCTTCAGCCCTGCCTGTGGAACGGCACTGCCACCACCGGGTCACGCTGACAGCCCAGTGCTCACAGCAGCCCCGGAACCCCTCCTCTGGCAGGTGCTGAGCTTCATCATTCAAGTGATGATGGCTCTAATGAGTCCCTTCAGGTAATGCCTTCAGAGCTGTGTTTTAACCTCTGGAAAAAATGCCTGCTGCTAAAATGACCTGCTGAAAATCAAAACCTTCAGAAAGAACGTAGAGCACTCTTTGTCCAGCACCTGCTGAACTCAAAATGAGAGACCAGTCACTCCTCCTCACCAACATCACTTTGCACAGCTCACAGCTGACACCCAAGGTTGGCTATTACATTCCAGGTGTGTTGTTAAATATAGTTCACAAATCCTTTGCTCTGCCAGAAGAAGCAATAAAGTTTTACCACTTATTGTAGTCTAATAAAAATCCTTCGTGAACAGTTTTATTTGAAAAGCTGCAGTTGTGAAAATGCTTCCAGAGCTCTCGTTGTTTTGAAAATGACAGTAGCTTAAAATGTGTGTTTGGAGTGTCAAAGGTCAAGAGAAGGGTGTGCAATGTCTTTACTGCAAACAGATTTGGTCACAGAATTTTACTTTGAAGTAGGATTATCACATAGTGACATCCAAGCACAACACCCTGAGCCCGACACTCCTGGGCAATCACATACACTGTGTCCCTTGAGCAGTGTTTCTGGAATCACAGGCATCTCCCCTTACCAGTAGCACAGGTGACTCTGCAAAGCAAACAGGTACTCATTGAAGCTTTCTATTGGCTTCTCTTGTAGAACATAATCGATGCGACGCCCTCCGTTCAGCATCCCAACCTTCACTGAAACATCTTCATCTTTTGGAGGGTCTGCACTCTCAGTGATCTTCTCAGCTAAAATCAAAGAGTTTCACATTTAAACTATTTTCAAGCACAGCCTGCTTGACTATAATTAAGGAATATTAGCCATTTTTCTGTGTAATTTCCAAATGTTTGTGATAAGACAATAATAACCTGAACTGCCCAGCATGGTTCAGAAAGGTTACTGAACTATAGGCTTACTTCTTTCCTAACAGTTTTAACAGTTTTCTAAAGAAGTAACTGCTGAGTGATCTCTCCCTGAACTCACTCCAACCCACAAAGCTTTCATTGTAATTCCTCTCCCACACCCAGCTGAGGAGGAGAGTGACAGAGCAGCTTTGGTGGGAACCTGGCATTTAGCAGAGATCTCCTTAACAGGGTCAGGAAAATCAATAGCAAACAGTCACTGGGATACTCAAGTGTCAACTTATTTGAGACAAGTAAATTACAGAAAAACCAATAAGGTGTCCATGTACCTTCCACCACTTGCTTTTCTTCCTCCTCTTTAATTTGGTTAGCTACTTTCTCCAGCTCTGCTTGCAGCTGGGTGGAAGATGTATGAGCACGTGCAAACTCATTAAGGGTCTGCCATGCACTCTTCAAAGAGCTAATAAAGCCCTGCTTCAGGTCAGATCCCATACGAGACAGAGAGTCTTTCAGCTCTGAGAAAGAAAAAAAACACACCAAAAATTGAATTCAGAAGGATTTAAAATTACCAACTAAAAGCAGAATGATAAAGTTCTGTTCAATAAACATCTCAATTAGCAGCAGAAACAGGCCTGCTATGTCATAAAAGCATGTTTCTTGCTTCTCCATTCCATTTTAAAAGATGAGGTGAAATGCAATTAATACACATAAAAATTAATGTGTGTTTCTTGCTTCTCCATTCCATTTTAAAAGATGAGGCGAAATGCAATTAATACACATAAAAATTAATGCATGTTTCTTACTTCTCCATTCCATTTGAAAATATTAGGTGGAATGCAATTAATACACAATTGCCTTCTTACTGAATGGGTCAATGAATCCACCCAGATCAAAGTCAAAACAACAAGGAGCAACAAACCATATTTTTTCTCCTTTACTATACACACTTTTGGAGAGCTGTAACCTGAAACAAGTATCTTGTGTAGTCTAGCAAAGCAGACTCTCTCTAATGGATAATTCCAAAGGACAGAATCTTTCCAAGTGCCTGAACAGAGGTTTTCAGCAGGGCTCTGTGAACTTGCACAACAGCAAAACTGACTTTCCTTATTAGATGTGCAAAATTTAAGTGGAGCACCTTGGTCTGATGTGCAGCCATGAGCAACAAAGTCAGTCCCTGCCCTCCAATGGTCACAGAAGCTCCTTTTCCCTCAGGGCTGCCAACACTGAACAGACTGGTTGAACAGACCATGGTGGTCGTTAGGAACACCAATAAATTTAGTTTCTGTTTCACAGCTTCTTAGAAATGAAGGTGATCAAGCAATGTCTTAATAGAACTTTGGTAATGAGAAGGTTAAATCTGGAGGAAATGTGATTGTTACTTTTGAATGGAATTGTGAATGCCCAGCTTATGGGGCTGGGGGAAATCACCTCTGATGTTTAGGAAAAATATGGAGTCAGATATCCAGGGATATTAATCAATCTCTTAAAATCTTACAATATTCTGATGCATCAAATGAGAAATAATGAATAGGATCCATATGAAGTAAGTTTTCTTTTTACCCAGATGAAGTCTTTTTCTGCCTTTATGATGTGGAATGAGAACTGGTTTTAAATCCAGGTCTTCAATGATCATTGGTTCTAACCTGTAAGCTACTGGATCAAGCTGTTAAGAGACAACACATTGACATTTAGTTATCTTTAAAATTATTCTATTTATCACATTTCAGTGAAAAAAAAAATCCCCATTTATGGATTATAGACAACCATTTTTCATTTCTGCACTATTTGAATTTACAGAAATTCAGTTCATGACATTAAGCAGGTTCATGAATTACCTTGGTCTTGTTCTCCCTACAGAAGGGGATTCTAATGAGAAAACACAACAGCAAGATTTCCTTACACTCAATCTCTATGAACATTAAACTGTTAAACAAAATGAGACAGAGAACAAACACTGCATGCAAAACCACAAATATTCCATAAAAACCTACAAGAGTGGCCTCAAATTAATTTTAAAAATCCTAACAACCCCCCCAAAAACTTCCTTAATTCTGAAAAGAAACAAGGCAAATACTATGAAAACAACCTATACCTGGAAGTGTTTTAGGAAATGTACAGAGGGGAACAAGAGGTATAATGCTCAGAAAGTAAAACATAATATTCTGCCTTTTTTGTCATCTACATCAACTAAAATCAAATGTCAAAAGCACTGCTACTCACTGGGTGATAGATATTGAAGAACCCCTTGCAGGTGGGGAGTCTGTAGTTTTCATCAATCTTCTCCACACCCCTCACAGTAAGGAACACACCAATTGGGGAACCAAGAGCAAAGAAAATATCTGGTTCAAAGTCCAGTGCACCGTAAACCACAGAAACCTACCAGAGGGAAATCAGACACATCATCTCTCAGAACTGTCAGCTTCAAAGGAACTAGCAAAAGGTCATCAACATTAAAAAAACTATAGTAAAAAGAGAGGACTGATCAAATCCTTTAAATTGTTCAGCTCATTTAGATCTAGAGTCTCACCTGGCCAGTTCCAATTTCAAAATACTCATAGTCAATGTTCACAGAAGACACAGATGCACCAACTGGGAGCTTCCTCTTTGAGTGCATCTGACCAGGCTCTGAAGGTGACACAGGAGAAACTGCCTCTTTTGATTTCTGGGTGTCTTCTTGAGTCTGGAGTGTGGCAGCCAGCACTGCTTTCTTTTCTGCTACTGCTTTCTTTTGTTCCTTTTGAGAAAAGTTTTAAAGTTAGGGAGAAAAAAGGTTAATTTCACAGCTGTCAAAATTCCTTTAATATATTCAGGATGTTAACAAGAGTATTCAAGAATAGAAGCTTGTTAACATTTGCTTAACAACTTTTAATTTCCATCCTGAAATATGTATTTACCTGCTTGGCTGCTCTGTCTTTTACAAAATTAGCTATTTTCTTTCTTGGTCCAAGAGGTATCCCCATCTCCTTCAGGTCATCAACTGTACACATGAGCTAAAGAAACAAACACCAAACACACACATAAAAATTTATTTTTCTAGTAAAATGAATAATTTCATACTGGCAATGACTTATGAATTTGTTAAGTCAATTTATAAAGCTACAGAAAATACAAAAAATTAAGAAGACAGAGTGCCCTAGCAACTGGGTGGATGCACCACATCAAGAAAAAACAAGAGCTGCAGAACACTGAGTCTTCAAGTCATGCATTGATGATCTTATCTTTGCAACTGCTCTCATGGGCACTGAGAGGAAAAACAAAACAAGAAGAAAACCCAAACATAAAGCTCCATTCCCTGGGCAGCCCCTGCAGGTGCAGTGAAGATTTCAGTACCAGAGACTCCATGTCGATCCGCTCCTTTTCGAAGGTGCTCACGTACTCCGACAAACTGAGCATTTCCAGAGTCTTCTGCAGAGTGGGAACATCTTCCTCTGCTTCAGCCTCACAAAGGTCATCAGCAGAAGTAGCAATGGAGGAGCCCAAGGAACTGGTATCTTCAGTCATCTCAACAAAATAGCACACAAACAGAATCACACTCTCTAAAAGTAGGAAACCAGTAAGCAGCAAGCAAAACCAAGTTGAACTATTTTCTCTTAAAAACATTATCAAGCAAGCTCTGTAAATATATATCGATTTTTAGTGAAGCAGGACACAAATTTTGCACTAAAATAGAACTGCAAAATAAATATTTAAAAATTACTGTGAGGGACAAAACACTCAAAAATGCTTCCTTTTATTCCTCAAACAACTGGTCACCATTTCTAGTCTAAAATTCTTTTATACATCTGCCCCATCATTTACTGTTAGACAAAGTTACATGTTCACAAGGGTCAAAGCTGATGTTCACCACCAAATCTCATTACTGGCCTACTTGAAACATAAGAGAGAGCTAATTAATTTGTCCTGAGAAATTACAATATTTACAAAACAGCATCTTTCCATTAACGTGTTTAAATGTACTATCAAAACCCACAGATTTGGTTCAGCTAATAAAGTCTGAAAAGTTAAGAAAAAAAAGATTGAAAATATCAGATCTATAGACCTGGAAAGACCAGCATGCAAATTACCTGTTTATCATGAGCAGCCACATCCTTCACATTCCCATTAACACCAGAGAATGGTCCAGAATTTACTGATGAAGCCAAGTCCTTCTGGTTAGACAATATGTCAAATAGAATTAAGGAACCTGCAAACAGGGATTAGAGTTGATTTGGGGAAAATATCAGGTTTTCCTGTCCCTAAATCTTGAGCAAGATTTATATGCAATAGTAATGTCATGGTATAGCTTGATCAAGAGATGGCTGAATGAAAATACTCAACATGAACATAAAAAGCTAAAAGCAGCCCCTTTTCTTCCCTGCTCATGCTTTATGTAGTTGCCAGGACTAAACTATTTTTCCTTAAACACCTGAGACTGCTTGGTGAACAGGAGGAAAAGTTCCAGTCCAAACCAGTATGTCAATATTCTGCTCTAACACTTATTCTATAAAAATGATTGTACTTTTACTAAGTGGGGTTCTGAGACACAGACATCACCCACCTAACAAGTCACCAGATAATCTGTTAACTTTTAAACACAGATGAGACACTAAGTTTTCATGAAGAGAAGTAACTTTCTCTCAAAGCCTGATAAACTCAGCTGTTGAGAGGAGTTTGTCAGCTGTTTTCTGAAAGACAGCCATGCCCTAACCGCTACTTTGAGTTTTATGGATAACAAAGGGGCCATTTTCCTTTTAAGAGGAACTGATTTGGGATAAAAGCAGCATTCCTCAGACAATCACCTAAGCTGTGCCCAGCCACAGAGACTCCCCCTTTGAAGTCGGGGTTGCGGCTCATGAAGAGCGCGTACAGGCGGTTCATTTCCATGCCCACTTTATCCACGATGGTCTGGCAGTAGGTGGGGCTGTTGTAGAACAGGATGTCGAGCAGCGTCTCGTTGGTGAAGTGCCTCAGGCGACTAATGCTCGGCAAAGTGATTTTCTTTATGTTCCTGGTAACACAGAATCGTTAAAAGCATGAAAGGCTTTTAAGAAACGCTCGTGAGAAATTTGTTAGCTTTTGAAATTAATGCAATGTAAATGCTACAGAAAGGGTCTCTAAAGAGATTTTAAAAACCCATACAGCCTTCTGGCCTTGTTGCATATTCACACATTAATGCTACCTGCTGATTGTAATATTTCAGAAAGATACAGCTATTTTCTTTTCTCTCCAGGCTGAGGGAATGCCTGAAATAACCTCTTCTCCATTCCAACACTACTCTCATGAAGCACCAGGGAAGTTTGGTGAGCAGATTGAAGTGGAAGAGAAAAAGGAACTTGCATATAAAATTAGACTCAGAGAATGGTAATACTCTCTTTTTGAAGAAGCTTGGCATCACCATCTGCCTGCCTGGAGTCAAGACAGCTGCACTGGAATTGCTATAGACTTGAGACTGTCTGGTTTGATTAACAGAATAAGGCTCCCTCTTCATGCAGTGCTCAAATGCAAATAAAACAGCAAGGCTGGAGCAAAGCAGTGTGATTTCACTGAGCTACAACAGTCTGGAGAACATCAGCATCACATTAAGTGCCACTGGTTGCCACCCTCACAATTTTTACTTCCCCAGATTTGAGCAAGGGAAACAGCTTGAACTCTGAAGTCATAGCAGAGGGGTAGGCACAGAGAAAGGATTTTAAAACAGATTTTTAAATGCTGTAACATTCTTACCCAAGTATAGATATTTTGCTTCAAAAATAGAACCCCTCAGCTCAAGTGCCTAATCATAATTCAGGCACTCCTCTAGGACTGGACAGAGGGCTCAATGCCTTCCTCAGAAAGGGTGAAACTCAATCAGACTGCAGGAAATTAAAGAACAGAAAACTCTCTACTCTAAATTGTGCACACCTCATGGACAGAACATCTCCAGACTCACCACCTCATCCTTCTGATCACAATCTCTACACACTCACTCATCAAGTATCGCGCATTGGCCACTCTCATGCAAATCCTGAACTGAAAAGTTGTGTGCATGAAAATAAACAAGAGAAATATTCCTCAAGCCCTTCCAGCTTTCCAAATACTCCTCATCAAAATGTTAATTTTAAAAAATCTGCAATTCTCTAATCCAGTCACACACATATGAACTGCTCTTTTTCTCCACTTTCCATAACCCATTAAACAGCAGCTTTTAAGATGTTTTCAACATTAAACAACACCCTCACCTCACCTGTCTACACCTGTTGCATCTCCATGCAGAGAACTGTGCCAGTGAACTGGAAGGAATTCCACCCTGCTCACTTTGCCTTCCTCCAAATACTTCTTAAAGTGAGTCTGCAACAACTTCAGAGAAACAGTCCTAAAATCATCAACTGTGAAGAAAAAGAATAATGAAAATCTGATAGCTGCAGAACTCAAGTAACACACAAATAGTCCCTCCTTCCCCTTAATTTCACAGATAGTCAGAATACAAATGATGCAAATTGAAAACTGGAAAAATCTTTTCAAGTATTACCATTCTAACAATAAGAAAGTACTCATTTATGTTAGAGTGGATTTTTTAGCAAGTTTCTATTTATCTCACAATGATTGCCTGTTCACTCCATAACCAGAGAGGGCTTTGTTAATTTACTCAGTTCTACCAGAGTGTATTAAAAAAAAAAGAAAGCAAACACACCAAGCCACACAAAGCAAACACATCCACTCACACCACAAAAAGAAAAAACCAAACCAACCAAAAAACCCCCCTCACCACACATCCCAAAACCCAAATCACCATGCAAGTGTGGTATTGAGAACTGCCACACTTGCAGGGTGATTTGGGTTGTGGGATGTGTGGTGAGGGGTGTTTTATTATCCTGGTGAGCTGTTATTATCCTGGTGAGCAGGATAATAACAGCTAAAGCTTCAACTTTGACAGAACACAGGTTCTGCCTTTGGAAAATAATAATGAAAAACCTGAATTTCTTAACACTAGAGACTTTTCTTTAAAAAAAAACTTAGGAAGATGTGTTTATCTAAATATGAGCTTGAGAGAGCCACATTTAAACAGCAAGAATACAACTGCTCATTATACAAGCCCAAACTTACCACATTCAACAATGCTTCTAAACCTCAAGTCACATACAGGACCTATGCCATGAACCATAAATACCAGATGGTCAATTTGGGACATTTCTCCTGTAGGAAAAAACAAGGAAAACATTCAGAGTACCAATATATACAGCAGGAGTGAAGTTCAGGAGTCTAGCAAGTGTCATACACACTTGTTTAATAAGCCTATTACCTAACATGGTTCAGGACATAACAGAGCCCACAGGATTAAAACACCCCAAAACCAGATAACCTCAGCAAACAGCTGAGATGAAGGAATAACTTTAGTCTTTAGACTCCAGGCATGAACAGCACACAGCCACTCCACCCACCATTGTCCAGCTTCTGCACACACAAACTGCTCCCAGTGCAGACCCAAGTGCACCAGGAATCTCATCACCTACCATCAGGAATCTCATCATGATCATCATCAATTCCACGTTTCACTACCCTTGGCCTTGCCTGCCCATCTTGAGAGGTGCCCCATTCATCTGGTGTGGCAGAAGGCTGGAACTGAACTATGACCTGCAACAAACACAGTGTCCAATTCCAAGCACAGAAAAGCCTCGTGACTCATACTGTTAGTCTGACAGCACTGCATAGTTCAACACACTTTTTGATTGCTTTACCTTTCATCTGAAAATCAAATGTTTTCTTCCACAAAATCCCCATTAGTGTGAAAAGCAAACTGATGACTCAAAGTAACCACTAGGTGAAGAAGCTGGGCCTGCTCATGGTTCAGAATCACCATTTTAACTCCCCAGCCAGGCATTATTCAAGCTCCTCCTTCCTAGTCTCCAGTATCTACTCTTCCTTAGCAGATTACTTCTAATGTGAGGAAATTGAGTGCTACCTGATTTACAACACCTCTATCACAAGGGGAAATGGAAAAAAATAAGTGCAGTGCTTTTCAGAGAAAGACAACAGCATCTGAAGTAGTCCAGAAACCCTAAAAAGTAAATAATTCAGTAGTACAGTTGTTAATAGGACTTACAGTTTGAACTCATATTTATGACACCAAGTGATTTAAATGTTCTTTCTCTAGATTTTTACTGAACAGACTTCCCTAACCAGGATTATTAAACATTTCAAGCAGGAGCAACCAGATTCTGTTCCTTGGATAGTTCTGTGTATTAATTACTGCATTTGTGATAAGTGAACAGTTAACAGTATTGATCAATAAGGCTGAAGTCCATGTTTCAATCACATGAGACTGTTCACAGAGTTCTTAGAACTTTTAAAGCTTGTCTTGCTATACTTTCTCATGGCCTAAAAATAAGAAGAAACCTTCTCAGGCCTTAAAGAAACTATTTACCTTATAGCTTGATTAGTGCTCTTCTCCACATGAAAGCTCTTTGTTTTAATTTCATTTGGTACAGACTGAGGTTAAACCAATTCAAATTGCTGACCATTTGCTGCCAGTTATGCCTAGCCAAAATATTTACTATGCAAACCCTTCTTCTCTTTAGGTTTCAGAAATGCTGTCTTTTAACTACATGACAGCACATTGAAGCAAGCACAAGTTCAGTGTTCTGTAAACTTGATCATCTTTAATGCACACACACACCTAGAACAAACAACTGCTACGTTTCATGCAAGATTAAGAGCACATTCAATTTATGCTTCCATCCATTTGCTCACTCCCCCTTAATGAATCCTGCAAGACACAATTGCCAAAATCTATTACCTTGGGATTATGCATAACAATTGTCTCCCCATTTGGAAATTCAAGTCGCCGATGCCACTGATTTGTAGTTACAGCCCTTTTATATTCTGCCTGAAACAAAACAAGTTACATAAAGTCAGCAAGGCAACATTCTCAGTATTTTGTGGCCTCATGTAATGCCACAGTAAAAATTTACAAAACTTTCTTTATATAAAAATGTCACATGTAGAACTACACAAGTAAATTTTAGATGACAGCAGTGCAAGACTGATGCAGGAGCAATGTGGCCTTCTAGACACTCCTCTTTCCAGGGTTTGCTTACGTTCCAGAAAGTGCACTCTGAAAATCATCTTCATGAAACAGAAAGAACTGTTTCTAAGGCGATTAACACAATGAACTAATTAAAACAAGGCCTCTGTGACTTACTAACCTCCAGCTTGTCACTGAAGTCCTCAGTGTAAGGGATGAAGCGGCTGTCCTTGTCTCCCTTGTAGAACCACAGGCAGCGCCGCACTTCCGAGGGCTCCTCGTCCCAGTACACGGCTTTCCTCAGGCGCTCGTACAGGAACACGTCATAGCGCCCGCCGTCCGTGCTCAGCACCACGCTCTCGGGGTCAGGCTGGACTGGGACACACAGACACACCTGCTCACCACACGGACACTGCACTGCTCTGCTCTGTCCGTGCTCAGCACCACGCTCTGGGGTCAGGCTGGACTGGGACACACAGACACACCTGCTCACCACACGGACACTGCTCTGTGCTCAGCACCACGCTCTGAGGTCAGGCTGGACTGGGACACACAGACACACCTGCTCACCACACGGACACTGCTCTGTGCTCAGCACCACGCTCTCGGGGTCAGGCTGGACTGGGACACACAGACACACCTGCTCACCACACGGACACTGCACTGCTCTGCTCTGTCTGTGCTCAGCACCACGCTCTGGGGTCAGGCTGGACTGGGACACACAGACACACCTGCTCACCACACGGACACTGCTCTGTGCTCAGCACCACGCTCTCGGGGTCAGGCTGGACTGGGACACACAGACACACCTGCTCACCACACGGACACTGCACTGCTCTGCTCTGTCTGTGCTCAGCACCACGCTCTGGGGTCAGGCTGGACTGGGACACACAGACACACCTGCTCACCACACGGACACTGCTCTGTGCTCAGCACCACGCTCTCGGGGTCAGGCTGGACTGGGACACACAGACACACCTGCTCACCACACGGACACTGCACTGCTCTGCTCTGTCTGTGCTCAGCACCACGCTCTGAGGTCAGGCTGGACTGGGACACACAGACACACCTGCTCACCACACGGACACTGCTCTGTGCTCAGCACCACGCTCTGAGGTCAGGCTGGACTGGGACACACAGACACACCTGCTCACCACACGGACACTGCTCTGTGCTCAGCACCACGCTCTGGGGTCAGGCTGGACTGGGACACACAGACACACCTGCTCACCACACAGACACTGCACTGCTCTGCTCTGTCTGTGCTCAGCACCACGCTCTGGGGTCAGGCTGGACTGGGACACACAGACACACCTGCTCACCACACGGACACTGCTCTGTGCTCAGTACCATGCTCTGGGGTCAGGCTGGACTGGGGCACAGCCACACGTGCTCTCACACTGACACATCTCTGCTCTCTCAGCCCAGCCCCAGCTACTCCTGTGATCAATATCAGGCCATTAGCACTGACAGTCACACCATGGCAGAGAAGCTTTGTAACACTGAGATGCTTCTAGAATGCTTCTATATGCTCTGTACACAACAAAACGCTTGGAAAAACTCCCAAATACAAACACTTACTCCAGAACTGACAGTTTAAAAAAAAAGGCAACCCAAAACACAAATAACCAGGAGTTCTATATGAAAATCTGATATCCATTTGGGTATCTATAACATATACATACATACATACATACATATATATATATATATATATATATATATATATATATATATATATATAACCAAATGATCTTAACACTGACAGCATCAAGCAGTGATGATGACAGTGAAATAAATTAAGTGGCAAAAAACACATCTTCAAAACATAACTTATTACTGCCACACACATGAGTGGCATTACCCCAATATTTTCCTTTAGTCCTTCTGCTCACCTCTAGATAAGACAGGACTTACCAGAATTATAGACCTCCTCTAGTTTTGCAGAATCCAGAATGCTGAATGGCATCCATATTTGCTTGTCCTCCACCTCCTTACAGTAGAACCAGTGGGGCTGAACTGGCTCATATTGGTTCTGCAGCAGCACAGGAGGGGCTGGGACCAGGGGCCCTGCAGGCCTGGCAGGCTGGAGCTGGGGCGGTGGGAACTGAAAAGAGATAGGCTCAGCACCTTAGTCTCACAGGGTTTTTACAGAACTCTTCTATATTTTGCTACAGGAAATACTCTGAACCTGTATTTCAAACATGTTTCCCTCCCCAAGAACATTACCTTCCATTCTAAAAGTATTGTCCACTTCATCATGTGTTTGAGAACTTACACCTTCTCAAACTGAGAAAGAATGTGGATTTCATTACACAAACACTGCTAAAAACTGCCATGGTTTAGCATCATGATTATCTAAAACCAGTGAGATTTTAAATATTCTCTTAAATTTTCAAAACTTGAGCTGAACTTGTTTCTTACAACCACAAAAACTGACATGAAAATAAACCCATATTTTTCTCATTGTTCATTTACATATAATAATGCTTTTGCATAAAGACTCCCAATTTTAATGAGTGGCCACTTCAGCTACAGCTCTCTTCTTGCAAAGTGACCAGAACAGGCACATTGCAAACTCAAATGTAGCATCAGTGGCACAAGAAAAGGAACTGATTTTATGTATGATTTCATACAAATTTTACAAAAATCCCAGTCAGTACAACTAAAAGCAGCTGATGTCAGCAGCAGCAGCAACTGCCTTGGTTGATGATACATTTAAAGGGGGAAAAAAAAGGGGCACCAAAATATTGTACAATATATAAAATCCAATAAACAGAAGTTCTGAAATTATATAGTCTAAAACTCCAGACTGTCTAGGCTTTACTGCCTTTGCTATGTTTTGTCATTATATAACCTTCACATTCTTTATTCATGATAACAGAAATATAACAGTAGCTCAGGCAAAAATAAAAACAGCTTTTACCATTTTCAAGGCAAACATGCCAGGTTTTATTAACCTATTGGCATTACTTTAATAGTGATTTTGTGCAGGTAGAAAATAATAAGGATTATTGCTTTATACACAAAAAATCACACAAAATCCTCAACCAATTTGTTTCGAAGAATTTGCTGACAATTTTATGTGACTTAGTTTAAAAAAAAATTCTGGCTTCACCAACAAAACCAGCTTAAAAAGAGATTTTAGCCCATATCTTTGAAGTGGCTGAATGACCTGATTTAAAGCTGAGGTACAAAAAATGCAGCAGCACAGCTGAAACTCAGCAAACTCAGAAACCCACAGAAAAGAGCAACAGAACTTCACAGCCTGATCTTGTTTCTGATGCCCAGAGGCTCACAGAGCTACAGCCTCAGGGTACACTCACTTCAAAGATCAGGAAGACATCCTGGAACATGAGTTCCAAGCTACTTCTAGTGAAAAGCTTTTGCTGTTATAAACAGTTCAAGACTTCTTCTGGGGTTTTGGCAGAGAAAAAAAAAATCTTCAAAAGATAAAGCACACAGCTGAAAGAGCAAAGTGACTTGTTTAGCTGTGGCAGCCAGGAGCAGTCACGTACCTGTGTCAGCGGCCCCGGGGGTGTCTGGTACATCTGCACGGGTGGCACAGGGGACGCTGTGGCAGGGGGGTGGCTCTGCTGCAGCTGGGGGGGGGTGAGGTAGGGGTTGGCCCTGCTGCTCAGGGTGGTGTGCCTGTAGGGGTTGTAGCCCTGCTGCTGTGGGGTGCCCACGGGCAGGGCAGTGCTGGCAGGCGGGGGACAGCTCTGCTGAGGGGGCTGGTACGGGGCCATTCCCACCTGCGAAGTGGGTGGGGCACTGTAAGCCTGGGATTTGGGAATATGTGGTGAAAAGGCATTTTGCCCATCCTGGGAGCCAGACACGAGTGGAAGTGAAGTGGGAGGTCTGGAGAAGGCTGGTGCTCCGACAGGGGTTGAAACAGTTGTTAAGGGTGGTTGTCCAATATTCCCAAAGGGATCACTGCTGCTGGGAACTTGAGAGAAGTAGCTGAAAGTCTGTGGGGGGTTGGGGCTGGCTGATGTCTGACCCAGGAAGCTGTCCTCTTCCCCAACCTCTCCAGAATCATCTGCAAAAACAAAAGGGTCACCAGAGATCTTGTGAGACCTTCAAATCACTGCATGGGGTCAAGATGTTCTGGAACACCCAGCATCAGCTATGGCCAAAACTGCTGGCCCCCATAAAGTTTACACATCCTTGATTCAGCACATCATAAAATGAAACAGGAGATACCAAGTCTTCAAGAACATTTAAAATGGACCATGGAAGTCACTCAGTGTACACGGAAAAAGCAACAAATATTAAATAAGAAACCAAAATATAACTGGAGTCGGGACCTTCCCAGGGCAATGTGGCAGGCACTAAAACTTCACCTAAAACTTCACTAAAACCTTCCAACTTCATTCATTCCTCAAAAGCAAGAGCAACCTTGGTTCATATCCTTTCACCATTAAAACAGCTAGGACTATAAGCATAGGACTTTATGTCCTATTTTTAGGATAGAGTTTAAAAACATTCCTAAATAGGCCAAACTTACAGGTTAAACCATCCATTCTTATTCTGCCTGCTCCTTCAGCAGAGCCCTCTCAAGGTTTCTCATCTAACTTGCAAGGTGGCTATAACTCATGATCCTAAGCCACTTATGAGCAGGACTTAGTCCAGTTCTCTGTAAAAATCCTACTCTAGACTTGCATAAAAGCTGCATCTCTGATGCATAAAAATCATTCTGTATAATTGCAGGAGAGGATTTAAAAAGATGCAAGGCCACGAATGCCCTTCCACATGGAGAAAATAAATAAAAGAAGTCCTGATCAAGCACAGTTTTCTATTTTGCAGTGATCTAGGAACGAGTGGGGGAAAAGGAGGTTTGTCATGATTTGAGGTCTCACAGCAAGCTCACCTCAGGCTGTGATGGCCTGAGCAGCTCTGCCTCCTGAGGGAACAGGAGTCAGTGCCATCTGCAAAACCAGCAGATGTTTTCAGTGTTTCACCTGCCTGGCAGCCAAATGAGCCCAGGCTGAGGGGAAGACACCACAGAACATCTCTGCTGCTCAGTCCCCAGGCAGACAGACCAAGAGTCTCTGCAGCTGTGAGCAGCCAACAACAAATGCCTTTATCCACAGCCAACACAACTGTAACAGGGAGCACCTAGGGAGTACAGGGGAATCCACTGAGAAGCCTCCCTAGGAAGCTGCTGTTCTAATTAATTAATCATAAAAGAGGCAGCTGCCAAGATTAAAAAGAACTATTTTAACCATCTTTTATTTAGTCTGTGCAGACGGTGTCAATTTGAGGCATCACCTGCTTCAAACTCCTCTTGCTCTCCCTTACAGCACTTGATCCGACTTTGAGGAACAAAACCAAAATCTCTCTGTGGAGAATGCTGAAATCCCTCAGACCCAGTGACCCCTCTAAAGTCAGGTCTGGGGATCATCTACCAGCTGCAAGCAGTAGCCATTTTTACTAAATAAAAGGTCTCAGCTTCTAAACAACAAAATCCACCTTCCTTTCACATTTCATAAAGAGAGTGGGACAGAGAGAAGCACGCTGCAAACCACACTGTCAACTCTCAGCTTCCCCAAACAACTGGCAGCAGAGCAGGCCCTTCACCTCACCGTGGCAGGCCACCACAAACAGGCAGCAGTGTGCCCAAGAGCTCTCAGGGCCTTCAGCAAATGAATGTTCACAAAACTCCTGCTATTCTCCAGTTTCAAATAGGTTTTGGAGATTTAGCCTAAGGGCAGCTTTCCTTGCAAAATGAGGGTGACAAAAGTTCTGCCTAAAAAACCCCTATAGGTATATGTGTACACACATGCAGTTTTCCAACACAAAACGTTACTGTTTATCTTGACTTTTCCTAATTTTGCACAAACTATGTTGTACAAACAAGCACAATTCACTCCAGCTGCAAAACCATGGATCCTCATCTGATCAAATTTTAAGTCACATGGAGAGAAAAAGATTCACCACATTAACCAAATCCCATCAGATTTTATCTCCAGCTTCAAAATGTTCAGGAAATTGCCAGGACAGCCATTTGTGTAAAGCTACTAGCCAGATCAGCACTTCAAAATTGTTTTATTTTCTTAATGAAAAATTAATGTGTATTTGCATGAAAGAAAAACTATGAGGATTGCACAAAGTATTAGTATAGAATTAGTAAATGTATCAACTACCTAGATACCTCAAGTAAGTCGAAGTAATATTTTAATGCTTTTATCCCTCCTATCAAAAAAATGTAGTTGATCTAAAAAACTATTCCAAAGCCATACTTGGCAAACATTTTATTAAATCTACAGAGAAGTACTGCACTGATCTGCAGCTATATTAATACTTACTTTAGCTAAGATACAGCAGTGCTGAAATGAAGTCTTGAAGACTCAGCATAAAACAGTTTGGGTTAAAAGGGACCTTCAAAGGTCATTAGTCCAACCCCAACATGCACAACACAGTCAAATTTGAAATATTTGGTTTCTAGATGCATTTCTAATGCTTCCAGCTTTAATCTCTGACTGAACACATTCGCCAAAAAATCCATTCCTTTCTCTGGAACTGCCTGAACACCAGATTTTAAGTTACACACGCATGTGTTGGGAACACCATTAAAGCTTTGGGAGAAAAGGATATTAGAACCAGGATTAAATTAACAAGGATATTTAAGGCGGCTGCTTAACGTGCTATTTTCAAACCGGGGAAAGAGAAGATAACATAAGAGAGGGGTTTAAAAACCACGAAAACATTCAGTAGGCACTGAATGGAAGCACAGTGAGCTGGAAGCGGATGATCAGCGCCCGTCCTTAGACACAGCGCTAAAACCCGCACACACACAGGCATTAAGCAGAGGGAAGTAGAAGGAATGAAGTGCCGGAAAGCGGAAAATGTAATTCCGAGCAGTGTCTCTGCTGAGGCACAGCCAGGGACACTCGGCTCGGGAATTCCCAGCGCCGGGTCCAGCCCACACAGACCGGGCCCCCCCGGCCCACAGCCCCCCCTAGAGCCCCGGTTCGGCTCTGGGGACTCCCCCGGCCCCACCGGCCCTTCCCGGCGGTGGCGGCACCCGGCGGGACCCCGCACATCCCCAGCGCTCCCGGCTGCCCTCCCTCCCCCTCTCCCGCTCTCCCTCTCTCCGTACCGGCGGGCAGCAGCGCGGGGCCGGGCGGCGCGGCCGGCGCTTGGCTGACGGGGATGAAGGGCACGTTGAAGCTGAGCTCGGTGGCGGAGGAGGAGAAGAGCAGGTTGGTGCTGCTGCCGGTGCCTCCCCCGGGCTTCGCCGCCGCCATAGCCGCGCCCCGGCCACGTCCCTGCCCCGGCCCCTTCCGCCCTCACCCAAGATGGCGGCGGCGGCCGCGCGCAGCTGTGAGGGGCTGGAGGCGGGCCCGGCCGCCATTCCCGCAGGAAGAGGAGGAGGAGGGCAAAGAAGAGGAGGAGGAGGAGGAAGCGGCGGTGATCCCCGCGCTGGGCTGGCGAGCGGGACTCGGCGGCCGCAGGGTGCCGGCAGCCCCGCGGTGAGGCGCGACCCCGCCATGCCGTGCGTGGGCGACTGGCTGAACAGCCCCCTGAGCATCGTGCAGGGCATCTTCGGTGAGGCGGGGCCCGCGTCCCCGGGCGGCGGCGGGAGCGCCCCGCGGGCGCCCGGAACCGGACGGCGCTTTCCCTCGTGGGGTGGTGGCGGGGCCGGCTCTGTGTCTTATGTATCTGTTTTATATCTTATATATCTCGTCTACAGCGTGTGTTTTGTGTATCTCGTGTACCTCTGGGTTCCGGCAGCAACGCGTGCTGGCTGCCCGCGCTGCCGAGCGCTGCTGGTGGTACCAGCGCTATGAGCCGCGGCTTAATTTTTTTTTTTTTTTTTTTTTTAAGATTCTTTACGGTTATTTTAGACACTGAAAATTAAATCTGGGTTTAATCTTCCCTAAAAGAATACTGGCATTAAAATTTGCGGTGCCTCGGCTCCTGCCCGTGCCCACTGCGGTGTTGAGGAGCTTTCCCTTGCTCCCAGGAATGGCTCTGTGCTTCTCGAGTGGTTTGAAATGGGAAGTCAGTGAATTGCAAGGGGAATAAATTAGTCCGAGATGCACTTACTTCCCTAAGATAGAAGTGAAAGTTGGGTTTGTTTGATGTGCTGGGAGAATGCTGGGTAAAAGTCTCTTACGTGGTGATAACGGGGACGTTGATATGTTGTTTTTTTGTAGCCCAAAATGCTCCAAACTCTGACTGGGAGAAGAAGGTAACTGAATACTTCAAGGAGAAGTTGAAAGAAAATAATGCTACTAACTGGGTAAGAGTGTTTGTTTCTTTTCGAGTTATACTTTTTCTTAAGCTTTGTTGTTTTTTTTTACACTTTATTGCAGTGGCTTGCTTTTGATAAAGTCCTGCAATTTCACGATAAGTGTGCAGCTCAATTTCACGCCCAAGCTTTGGGATGTGGAATTTGCACCTCGGCTGCCTTAACCTGAGTGCAAAGCCGGGATGTGAAATCCCAGCCCATCCATCCCCTGCCTTCAGCACCCTCCTTCCCCCAGGCCATCGCTGGCGGGTGCTGCCACTCTGTAGCACAGTCAGTAGATGGCAGGAGATGACAAATATTGTCATTTTTGGGGAAGTGTGAGTCCTCACTGTGCACCACGGGCTGCTGCTCATAAACCTCTTCTCTCAGGAGCTTTTATCACAATGCAAAACTTGTGTGCGTTGAATAAATAGTTGCCTGGACCTTCAGGTTTTAAAGAAAAAATGCTTTTCCTACTAAAACTGTGCTTTATTGAGCTGAGTCAGGCCTGGTTTGAGCAGTTTAGCAGGGAAGCTGTGCTTTAGGTTTTGAAAATAAAGTGTGCACAGTTGAGTTCAAAAGCTGATACTTTTCTAAAGGGCTGTAGCAGAAATGATGTAATGGGAGTGATAGTGGGATTAGAAACTTTCAGATCAAATCTGTTCTACCTGTCACTAAAACCAGGTGAAAATTATTTTTCTTTCTCTGTCTGTGAAAGTATTCTGTATTTAGCATTAAATGGTTGCCTAAATCAAAGTATTAATGGCAAAATTGAGTAAACTTTACAACATCAGAAGGAATTGAAATAATATTTTCTTACTCAAAAAAACATGACAGGATACACTTTTGTTAAAATGCCATTTCCTATAGGGCCACTTACAGCTTTTGTTGCATTTTAATGTTGGACGTGGGCTTTTTCAACAAATATTTTCTCTTCAGATTTAGAAAACCCTATTCATATTGCAAATTCTTTGAAGTTATACCACGTGCTTAGGCATTGATTTTTTTTTCTTTCTATTTTCACATTGTCATGTAAAACTGTGTGAAAAAGACTTCCCCAATGTGGACTTGGAAATTAACATACAGGTTTTCCAGGACCCTTTGTTATAAGAAATTGTGCATACAAATTGTTCCAGTACTGCTGGTACATAGCACATGGTGGAAGTGCTGTTAAGTAGAAATAAGATAAGTAGTAAATTCTGTTTAATCCTTTAAAAGTTAGTTTCAAATATTGTACAGTTTTCGTAGAGTTCCAGTGACCTATAACCAGTTCTTTCATAGTCCAGTATTTGGGACTGGAAGAATTTGGGAGCTGTTAAGTGCCTGTGAATTGTAACAATTATCTGTAGCAGCCATTGCAGGAAGGTGTTGGGATAGATACACTTTGTTACTGCTTAAAGTGGGATGGGAAATGCACTCAGAAAATATTAAGTGTGTTATAAATATAGAGGTGTGATGAGCAGGACATACTGGATGGTCAGAGAATTAAGTTTTTGTGCTGGTTTTGGCTCACTTCAGAGCACTGCTCAATATATACCAGTTGTATAGAATAATCTGTTTTTTCACAGGTCCCATCACTGAATGATGTTCCTGTACATTACCTAAAACCCAACAGCTTAGTGAAATTTCGCTGCATGGTTCAAGATATGTTTGATCCTGAGTTTTACATGGGAGTCTATGAAACAGTTGACCCAAACACAAATGCACGTGTAAGTGAAATACTGAGTTACTATTTTAGCAAATGTTTGTCATTTTACTCATTCTGGTCCTTGTATTTCTCTAGTTTGTGAGTTAAACCTGTGGAGTGTGGACACTGATAGTAACTGTGTTCAGCTCAAGTGGCATCAGTAAAACATAACTTGTTACGTTTCTGTTGAGGAATAGAAAATGTTAAAATGATGAAAGGTTTGGCAGGACGTCTGTGAGGGGCTTTGGGCTTCAGTGATTTTGGTGTGATTGATGTTCAGGATGCTGTCAGAAACAGAATGATTGCATTGCCTTTTCCCTCTTGACAGGTTTTGCATTTTGGTAAATACAGAGATGTGGCAGAATGTGGGGTAAGTACTGTAAATTATATGAACTTAGAGAAGAAATATTGGAATGGAAAGTGGTAGTTTTATGTGCGACAGAGCTTCTTTGGTACTTGGCAATGGATTCTGAAGATACTGCTCTAAATGCAAAGTTAATCTTTGGTTTGGGAAGCAGAGTATTCATAACTGCTCACTGGCATTCTAATTTCCACAGGCTTCCAGCTGTTTCTGTTGTATTTAAAATTTGTTTTGGTTGAGTGGAGGGGGGAGTGCCCATGACCTTGAATCTGTCTGCTATGGAAAATAGTTGCTTTTAGTAGTGCAGGGCAATTTGAATCAAAACATTATATATTCACTTTTTCCTGAGTTATGTAGTCTTACATGTTAATTGTAACTTCTGGCTGAGTAACTGAATCTGTGGGGTTAGTTTAAAAAAAAGAAAACAAACTGTAATCAGATTTTTAACAGAATTTCTCTTGGGATTCCAGCCTCAGCAGGAAATTGATTTGAACTCCCCACAAACAGTCACCTCAGAGAGACAGACTTTCTACTGTGTTCCAGTGCCTGGTGAATCTGCATGGGTGAAGGAAATATCTTTTTTGACTGAGCCAGTGCTTTGTTATACAATCAGTGATCACAAACTAATTAATTAGATTTAAGGAATAAGTTTATTTAAAAATTCTTTTTTTAAAGTGAATCTGGAAAGGTGTGGGTGTAGAAAGAGAAAAAAAGAAAGTTGATGGCATGTAATATGCACAAAGAGAATGCAAATTAATTTAGGAGCACTTGTTTTGATTTAGTAGACATTTTTGCTTGGGAGAGCCTTGAAAATTTCTGTTAATTTCTAGTTGCAAATGCTTAGGAAAAGAGAAACTTCAGTTGAGCTACTGGCATTTTCTACAGCAGGACACTTACACAGTGAGAGTCTCCTGTAAAACACCCGTAGCTGAGCATGTTAAAATTAGGATTTTGTTAAAAAAGCCCCACAACTAAACCTTAGTGTGGGTGAGTTTTCCCTGCTCAGTGTGAGGCTTCCTTAACCCTTGGCCCCACGCCTACATCAGTGCCAGCCAGGCCCGGGTGAGCCCCTCCACCTCCTACACCCCCAGCCGCCACAAGAGGAGCTACGAGGAGGATGAGGACATGGACCTGCATCCCTCCAAACAGAAGGAGCAGCACATGGGTAAGAGCTGCTCAATGGTTGTTCTCATATCTTTCCAGGATTTGGCCAAAAATCATTGCTAAAACCTGAAATATTGGCAGTTGTTTTCATTGTTGTTGTTATTATTTAATTATTATTGTTGTTGCGGCCTTTATGATTTGGAGGCTTTGTTGAAGTCAGTGGTTTGATTTGAAGGAGTGTGGAAAGCCTATAGTGTTATATGTGTGCTGTATGACTTGCTGACAATTTACAGAAATTTTTAGTATAAACTGGGTTTTATGCATATTCTGACCTGTTTTTTTAAACATGAAGTGCAGAAAAATATTACTTTTGCAGTCCTATGGACTATAGGAAAAAAAAATCCTTCCCCTGGTTTAAACATTGCATTTTGAAAATCAGATTTCTGGCCGTGTTTGGATTTCCAAGACACATAGATCTGCCAGAGCTCTCTCTCACACTTAACTTGATTACATATAATATGCACTTGTGAGACTTCTCATATTAAGAGGTTATTCTGTCAAGTATATTGCATTATTAAATATTCTTGTCTCAGATGTCTTAAGTTAGTTTTATTCTGCGTTGCTCACTGAAGAAAGTTGTTAAGTTCTGCATTTCTTTTTAAAAAGCCTGCAAATCCTGTTTTTCAGGCAGTGGAGGTGATATCCATGGATGTGTGGAGCCAAAGAGATTAGAAACAGAAGCTTCTGCAGGTCATCATGTCATTTCTCCCAACTGCTCCCCTCCACTTGACCTAAATTTTCCCTTGCCAGGAGAGAAGGGACCAGCATGTCTTGTAAAGGTGAGAGAAGGAGAGCTGAGGCTGTGCTCTCAGAATCAGCCTTGCACTGGTTTCTAGGCACAGAAATGTGTCTCAAATTCAAAATTTTGTTTCCAGAGATAATTACATTCTTTCTCTTCACTAACACAATGTTTCTCTTCTTGAGTGCTGCATTTGAATTGCTGGAATCCTTCAGCAGCATTTATTAGAGCTTGCACCATCTCACCCCACTTAGTTTAAAAGAAAAAGATTCCAGTATTAGATGCTTGAGGGTGCAGCTGGTATTGAGCCCTGGTATTTTTCTTTTGGGATATTTCCTCTAATTGAAAAACAGCTGTGAAAAACCAAGCTGAAAATCCAATAAACTACACATTTGTGTACTGAATTTGAAATAGTCCTTGATTCACTGCTATGTTGTGTTACTGTGAAACTTTACACAGCTGTTGCTGTATTGACTTCTTTCTTATTTAGCAAATCTTGATGAATCAGAGTAGAATACAATTGTTTACACTCATGTGGCAAAGAATGCCAATAGAAAAAGCATGGAATCATAAAACTGCTGTGAACTCCCTGACAAGTCCCTTTCCCAGTGTAAGCTTGGTGACACGGAGAGCAAGGGGAGACCTCTTCCTTCACTCAGACTGTTCTCAGGCCACAGCTGAGTCTCCTGAGTTTCCTTTATTTGACAGCTTTTCTGCTGTCCTGCATCTGGCCCATCTGCCTCAGCTTTTTTCTTTTTTTTTTTATTTTCTCTTTGGGGCAGATCTATGAGAGCTGGGAGAGCTTCAAAGTCAATGATGTGCTGGAGGTGTTTGGTGTTCTGTCTGTGGATCCAGTGCTGAGCATAGTGAACAGTGAAGAGAGGTAAGGCTGCCCTGAAATGCAGGATTTTATTGCAGTGAGCAGACAAGGAAATGTATAAATACATGATAATTATGCTTGAGAAGTGAATTTGTTGCTTTAAAATAGCTTGATGAGGAAAGTGTTACATCCAGCATCCTGGAAACTGAAGTCCAATGTGCTCTGGCACATCCATATCCTTGGATACCCAGTGCATCTTTTTTTAGGTTGTTTTACAGTCTGTAAAGCAGAAAATGCTTCTGTAGCTAAATGTTTTGTACTCTTTCATATGTACTAAATTTTCAGTGAATGAGTGAATAGTGAGCAAAGCTTTCAAGGAAGCTTTAAAATTGTAAATGTCCTTCTGAAGTAATTTCTAAGTCCATGGAAGTTGTTACCAGAAATGTAAATATTTCTGAAGAATATAAGAAAAAAGTTTGCATGTCTGCATGTAGAGTGATAGTGACCAAAATGAGTAAAAAATTGGTTGATTTTTCACTAATTAAGGTATCTCATCTTCTTAATCCACTGATAGAAATCTCCCATTTCACCTGCTGTTCTGCAATTCCTTGCCTGACAAAATACGAAATCATTTAGGATGCAAGAAGTCAATTTGCAAAATAAAACTCTTGACCAAAATCTAACATAAAAATTGCTGATGTCTTGAACCATTGCACTCTGAATCATTTCTGTTGGTGAGTTTGTTCATCTCTGGCAAGTAGGACACCCAGAGTGCAATGTGAATCCTTTATAGTGCCAACTTCTTAAAAACTACCTCAGCCTGGTCAGCTGCTTTTTGTTATCATCTGTGTGACAGCTAATCCCAGACTGACAGCTCAGTTGCACTGTCACAGGTGCTTGTGGGTTTTTCCCTGTGTCATTCTGTAACAAGAAGACAAAATGGTGGCATTTAGCAACATTTTGAATACAGACAAAAGGAATCTCTTTTAATGGACAGAGTGTGGATAGTGTGTGGATGAACTGCTGAAGTGGCTTTGAAGTAATAAAGCCTGACAGTTTTTAAAACCAGTACAAGAAGATGAAATCTGTGCTAAACTTTACTGTCATCTGATAGAGTCACTTTAGGGATTTTACTTTCTAAAAATGAAAACCACCTGGAAGAAATTTTGTAAGACATCTTCAGGGAGAGCAAAGCTTGTGTATCTGAACTCTTAAATGAAGAGGTAATACCTCCAGGTTCCAGCAGAGGTACATTAGGGTTTATTTATTCACAGTTCTTTTACTCAGCCAGTGATAGAGATGTAATGTGACTGCCTAGAAGATCTTGTCAGGCTCCAGAACTTGGTGGGAGATGAAAATCCCACATGTGCTTACAGAGACAAATGTAATAAATGACCTTATTTTTTTAAAAGCTTCTCTTTAGACTTCAGTACAGGCTGGACAGAACAGTGTGTGATATTTTACTTGAAGCTACAGCCTATATGCAGCAAATAATAAATGTGATTTTTATTTGTGGGGTTTGGTTTGAGGGTTTTTTGTTGTGTTGGTTTTTTTCTTCAGAAAAAAATGGCTTGATTATTTTCTGACAATAATAGAATCCAGATATTTTGGGTCGAGCCTGCTTTGGTGTTAATATGTCATTATGTAATTGTAATTCAGTACTTGTGGTGTTTATAAAGATTCTGAAGAAGGTGGTTAGAGTGTGGGAGGAGTCAGCAGGAGCCGGCAGGGATGTTGTTTGTTCCTCTGTTCTTGGCCTGCTTCCAGCTGCTGTGGCTCAGAGGGACAGAAATTCCCGTGGGATGTTTCTGAGTGCAGCTGTGCTGTGCCCCCTCTGCAGGGACAGCTCCAGCCTGGATCCTATGGAGTGCATGGACACCATGGAGGAGCAGAGGGTGCACAGCCCCCCGGCCTCCCTAGTGCCCAGGATCCACGTCATTCTGGCACAGAAGCTGCAACACATTAACCCCTTGCTGCCTGCCTGCCTTAACGAAGAGGAGAGCAAAACCTGTGAGTGTCTGGCACTTTCCAGGACATCTGAACAAATGCTGCTTTGCTCAGAGGCAAAATGCCTCAACAGCAGGGTTTGAATTTAAATCTTGGTAAATGATTGGTGAATCTTGGTAAATTACCTGCATGCAGTGCTACACAGGATGCAGATGTTTGTGTGTATATGATGTTTACATTTTTATTTGGCTGAAATAAAAGTGATTTATGTGGAATTTGGTTCTGCATTCTACGTGCCCAAGGATTTTGCCATGTTGTTCAGCCATAAGATTTGATTTGTTTTCAAAGAGAGTTGTGAATTGCTGGAAAATTAGATTTCCAATTTAGTGTGATACTGGAAATAAGAAACATACTGATAATACAGGGACTTCTAATACTGTGCACAAAATAAGGCAATTCTGCTTTTAAGCAACTGTGCTATTCCTTGTTTGACTGTTATTTTTTCACTGAATTATTGCATGCAGACCTCTGATATTTATGACTTTCTTCCTTGAGTGCCTTGTATTGCTTGTTCTGAGCAATATGTAAGAAGTTTTTTCTGCCTTTAATATAAAATGGAGCAGCTATGAATTTTATAAATTTGGCTCTACACTTCATACCCTACTGCAAATGCATTACACAATATCTAATCTTTTTTAAAAATAAATTCCAAGGAAGTGTTGAGTGATTCAGGTTGTCCAAAGCCAATTGAAAAAACCAATGAGCATTTGGGGTTTTTTCCTTGACTGCTTTGGAATAAACATTTTTCTTCATCAAACTGTGACAGAAAGTCAAATTTATATAGAGGGAAGAGGGTGAGAAACAAGAACATTTTCTGACATTTGTCCTCTGCTTTTTTGCCAGTTGTTTCTAATTTCATGTCTGAGCTGTCACCAGTGAGAGCAGAGTTGCTGGGGTTCCTCACCCACGCCCTCTTGGGAGACAGTTTGGCTGCTGAATACCTGATACTGCATCTCATTTCTACAGTGTAAGTATTTACATGTGTGCTGAGAATTTATGTATTGATCATTTAAAAGAAATCTCCTTCTATGGGGTTCTTCACCAGTCTGCAAATAAATGGCAGAAATAGCTTAAATAATATTTATTTCAGTAATACTTTGTCCAGGTAGAGTTGTCCTGTCACAATATTCACAAAGGCAGGTTTCAGTGTCTGAAATAACAGTAAATATTAATAAAAGACCAGCTTTATGGCAGTGTGTACTTTCAGTGCTGCTTTGAGAGCTGACAGAATCTCCAAGACGCTTTTAAACAGAGGTATGAAAACATCTTTCTGCCTCTGGCTTCTTTTAAGGAATAGGACATGCCACTGATTTCCCAAAGACAGCCTTTCCTGACTGCAGGAATTATTGCTTAGGTACTGCAAGGTACATTGTGGGAATTTGTTTAATTAACTGTAAGCCTGTTTATTGGTAAGTTCTATTTAGCATGTGATAGAAATTTATTTTTATGTTGGTTTAAACTATCTATGGGTGAAAGAGCAGCATCCTTGGATTGATTAAAATCTTAAGTGTGAAACTTCAGAAATTATTGTTCAGGCCCAAATTTAATGTTAGTCATTTTAGTCTTCAAAATCAAAACTAGTTGTTCTCATTCTTTTTTGTGGGACTGTGAATATTCCAACACTTAGCCTAGAATGTATTTTCTCTCTTAGCTGGTATCACAAAAAGGTTGAGAGTTGTCAAGACTGGGGAGGCGATACACAGTGAGAAGAGGGAGAGGAAAGCTGAGGGCAGGTAAAGGAGATGAACAAGTGTGATAAGGAGGGAAGTTGAGATTGGACAGCAGAAAGGAAAAGAATGGAGTGTGTTCACTGAGTAACAGCAGGGTACAGGGAGAACAGAATGTCTGGAAGGCCAAGTACTGTAAATTACTGCTTTTGTGTGGTGCTGTGAGGAGCAGCTTCAGCCTGGCTCAGCTCCTTGGGCACTGGGGAAGGAAGGCAGAGGAGCTGGCTGATTTCGGTGTGTGTGCTCTGAAATCCTGCTGGCTGTCAGAGACACCACACAATGCTCCAGCTGCTAACACCTGTACCCAGTGTTAGCCAGGTGTTTGCCTAACCTGTGCTGCTTTTGCTGCAGCTATGGCAGACGGGATGTGCTTCCTCTGGGAAAATTCACCGTCAACCTGAGCGGCTGTCCCCGGAGCAGCGCCTTCACCGAGCACCTGTACCGCCTCATCCAGCAGCTGGTGCCAGCAGTAAGCATTGCCTGGGCAGGGCTGGGGGTCTGCTCTCACTGATCCAGCCTGGCCAAGGCAGGCAGGAATGCTCTCCTGCTCCCCATTTAGAGAGCAGGTAACAATAGAGATGGGGCTGTGCCTGGGCAGGGCTGGGGGGCCTGCTCTCACTGATCCAGCCTGGCCAAGGCAGGCTGAAATGCTCTCCTGCTCCCCTGTAGAGAGCAGGTAACAATAGAGATGGGGCTGGCCTGTGTGTTTAAGTCTGTGTGCCTCATCATCTAGGATGAATATGCAATGAAATCCTCTCCTCAGAGGTATTGAACTGACAGGCAGATGCTGCATGCTTTATTTGGTCTTTCTGGATTGATGTGTTTAGACATTTGGGTTATTAAATTATGGTGTGTGGTGGTCTTCACAGGGGTCTTAAAATGAGGGAAGAGACGAGAATGTTGACTCCATGTTTCAGAAGGCTTGATTTATTATTTTATGATATATATTATATTAAAACTATACTAAAAGAATAGAAGAAAGGATTTCATCAGAAGGCTGGCTAAGAATAGAAAAAGAATGAATTAAAAAAAGGCTTGTGACTGACTGAGACAGTCCAGACAGCTGGGCTGTGATTGGCCATTAATCAGAAACAACCACATGAGACCAATCCCAGATGCACCTGTTGCATTCCACAGCAGCAGATAATCATTGTTACATTTTGTTCCTCAGGCCTCTCAGCTTCTCAGGAGAAAAAATCCTAAGGAAAAGATTTTTCAGAAAATATCATGGCTACAATGGTGTCATTAGGGTTTACTCAAGTTTGTGGATACTGCTCTGCAGAAAAGCCACAATAATTCAATTTGGGGTCACACTAACAGTATTGCTGCAATAAATCATTTTTTATTGAGCTCATCCTAGATGTGCAGAACAGGTGATAGGAATTCCTAACAGCAATATTTTCCTTTGGGAAATTTTGAAATACACAGCATTTGGATGTTAGGGATAAAGCATTGCAGTGCCAAGTTTTGCTTTGCTGTGCAGGCTCCCAGGCCAGCTGTGGCTGCAGGAAGCAGCATTCCCTGGGGTGCTGATGCTTTGTTTCTGGTTGCAGTCCTACCACCTGCGGATGAGCATCGAGAGCATGAACCACTCACGCTTCACCCCTCACAAGGACTACACGGCCAACCGCCTGGTCAGCGGGCTGCTGCAGCTGGCCAGCAACACCTCCCTGGTCATAGATGAGACCCAGCTGGAGCAGGGACAGCTGGACACTGCAGGTACACAGCTTCTGCTCATTTGGGAGGTTAAAAGCTGCTGTGTTGCAAGACACGGTGATAATCGTGTCCCGCTGATAAGGGGTCTAGTGCAAAACTCTTTGTGGTTTCTACATCCTATTGCACTGCTTTGAAGCAGCTTCCTGCAGCCTTCTCAGCCAACTTAAGACAAATTGGGAGAATTTTTCATTACCAAAATAACTCTGATTCATTGGAGTGGCCTTTCAGTTTCCTGTGATAGTGTGTGAAGTGGGCAAAGCATATGCTGATGCCTTATGCTCTAAATTTTTACTGTATATCTGGAAACCATCCCTGAGAACTGGAGAAAAAAGATTGCTATTACTGTCTTAAAAGTAGTGGGGATTCTATCTTACAAGCTGATGTAGCACTGTGTAGCATGCTTTCAGCAGAGCTTTAGAAATTAATTTAATTATAACTCACTTAAAAGAGCTGAGTTGCATTAAAAGCTCAGTATCTGGAGAATGTACAGTACAGGTGTCCTTGGTGAGTCCTGGGGCTGTCCTGTGCAGGGCCAGCAGCTGGAGCCCAGTGATCCCTATGGGTTCCTTCCAACTCAGAAGATCCTATGAAACAATAGGAAATCACTGCAAGTAATTTAATTTTAAAATAAAAATGCTGTCTGGAGAAAACTGCTTTGGTTTTTTTTAATTACTGCTCTTAAAAGTTGCTCATTAAAATTATTCAATTGCTTTTGAATTTTCAGTAGTTTTTGCTACTCAGCTTTAGAAAAGCTACAAAATTTTGCTAAAGAAAATAGTAAAACAAGTAACAAGCTCTGCATTGTCTGTTTCCAAAAAATAGTTAAAATATGATAAACTCCCATTGAGAGAGAACTCTCACTGTGCTGGTTTATAGGTTTTCTAAAATGATTGTCTGTAATGTTTAAAAATACTCAGCATTTAGTGAAAAAATAATATTTTAGATATTAAAAGTTGCAGATAAAAAAGGCTTGGTAATTTTATTTCTTTTTTGCTGATGTGATGTTGTTTTCTACTGAATTTAGTGTAAAGAAGTAAAAATTTTTCATTTCTTGCTGCAGCGTTGGGAACCAAATTTAATCCTAGAGTGTCTTCAGATGTAGTAGTTGGTTTGGAACTCTTGGAAGCTACAGCTTAGAAATTTCAAATGGAAAAATGTCCCAGAAGTCAACCCTAATATTAAATTTGCCTTTATTTGCTAACTTTGCCTTTATTTACAATGTACTGAATTAGTACTAAGTATTTAAAGGCAAAACCATAACAGTAGTTTTGTCATTTGATGCAGTAACTGCTGAAGAGAAATCCAGTTTGTCAGGTACCTGTTGGTTTTTCAAAGAGAGAATCCCAAGGGTCAACCAGTTAATTTGTCAATATTTTAAATAACTTAATTCCAGGTAAGGCAAGTGACTACTGTTAAAAAATTGGCAAAATTAAATTGCTAATGTTTTTCTGCTTTTGAGGAGAGATTGCTTTTTTTGTTTTTCTCTCTAAATAGATACCTGGCTTTGTAGGGCCAATGAAGACATGAGCTATAAACTCATGTACTAATGCACTAAGCCAGACAAGGTTTGGGCCTGAAATCAAGAATTCTTAATTTGATTCACATTCAGAAGTGGTTGTCTCTGAAGACACCTCAGACACAAGAAGGAACAAGATGATTGCAGGAATCCTTCTGCTTGCTGCTCCTCCAGGACAGATGGGAAACAAAAATCAGGGCTGACATTTGTTTAGGTCCAGTGCTCAGGGAATTCATTGTTGCTCTTGCAGGTGTCCATAATGTGACAGCCCTGGGTAACCTGATCACCTGGCAGAAGGTGGATTATGACTTCAATTACCACCGGATGGAATTCCCATGCAACATTAATGTGCTGATCACTTCCGAGGGCCGCTCGCTCCTGCCGGTATGGGAGGGAGGGGCCTCCAGCTTCTGCCAGGGACAAGCGGGGACAGGAAACATGTCTTGTGACCAGGGAGGGTGTGACACTGGCAGTAGCTGCTGCCTCCTCCCTCGTGGCCAGAAAACAGAGACGGAGCTTCCCTCCTCCTCCTGCCTGAACAGGGGCGGTGAGGTCGTGAAGGACTCGGGAGTGGGTAAAGCTGCAGAGATGTGCTGCTCTCCAAGCCTCCCTCGGGCATGGTGGGTGCTGAGGTGATGGGCACAGATGTGGCACTGCCCCTGCAGTAGCCTGAGCTTGCAAACATCTGCTCTCTGACATGCCAGCTTTGTCCACTGAGCCTTGGCTCTCCTGCTTGAATCAGGAGCTGTTCAAAACGCGAGCTGGGGAATGTTTCAAGAATTATCTTACCTTGGTTCTGGGAAATGGTGGCTTCTGCTGCTTCTGAGAGTAAATTAGTCTTGGAATAGAAAATAGTGGGATGTGGAAAGAGATGAAAGAAATGTGATTTTCTCTTTCAGTCAGATTGCCAAGTCCACTTACAGCCACAGATAATTCCCCCGAACATGGAAGAGTACATGAGCAGCCTCCTCACTGCAGTGCTGCCCTCTGTGCTGAACAAATTCCGAATTTACCTGAGTTTGTTGAGGCTGCTGGACTACAGTATATCTGATGAGGTGACCAAGGTATGGACACTTCCCTCATTTGTTTTCAGCAGTGTATTTGGATAGAAAGCACCGTAGTAGACACTTACTGTACTTGCCCTGTCAGTGATTCTCCTTTAAGTTTTACAAAACCCAAATAGAAGTGTTTTCACATCCTGATGTGCCTTCAAGGGTTTGTAAAGTATATACTGAATTTATTAGATAAGGAACAGTGCATGTAACCTGCTTTCTAAAGCTCATTTTGAAACTGGGTTCTTTGCAAAGATGAGAAGTAGCCTGCTTTTTCTCAGGCTCACGTCTGGACAGCAGAGTTGAAACGTTGAAATCTAAAGCTTGTTACAGTGTTCTTATCTCCTCCTGGAGATCTGTTTTGCTCCATAATTCCACGCTGTGTTGTTCCAGGCGGTGGAAGAAGACTTTGTGGAAATGCGCAAGAACAACCCCGAGAGCGTCACGGCCGATGACCTGCACAAAATGCTGCTGGTGGCCAGGTGGGTGTGGTGCCTGTCACCACTCAGGGCTTCCCAGCAAGCTGCAGCTTGAGCCAGCCCTTGGTCTGCAGCTGAATTGTGTCAGACTAGCCAGCCAGAGGAATGAGGCAGAGGAGATTCTTAGTTAGGCCAAGTATTCCCTCCCTGCTTTCATCCCATGCTTTCTTACTGCTGAAGGCCAGCTGGGTCAGAGAGAGCTGGGCTGGGTCAGAGAGAGCTGGGCTGGGTCTGAGCTGTGTGGGTTGCAGCAGCAGCTGCAGCAGCTGTTCCTGACTGGCTCTTTGTGCTCCCCCAGGTTCCTGTCGCTCAGCGCGGGGCAGACGACGCTGTCCAGGGAGAGGTGGCTGCGAGCGAAGCAGCTGGAGGCCCTGCGCAAGGCCAGGCTGCAGCAGCAGCAATGTGTCAATGGCAATGAACTTTAACAGCTGCTGGATGTCACCCTGAAAATGTCTCTAATCCTAGGTGGAACCCATACTAAGATTGGAATATTGTTCATACCAGTTTTTGTAGATAATTTATACCAAAAAGTTATGGATATTTACCCTTGCGGTCTGAACGCGCTTAACTCTGTTCAGCCACCTAAACATATTTTATGGAATTTTTTTGGACCCTGTTTTGTAATTGAAAATTGGTAACATTGAGCAAATTGTTTGATATTAAACTTTAATACTGAGGTTGTGTAAACTTACTCCCTTTAATAATAATAAGAGAATTTAAGCCAGAGCCCTTCAAACATAGCAGTGGTATGCTCTGTTCTGGAGGACATTTGTGCTCTAATTTCTGCTTGGCTGAATTGTGAGCATCAGAGCTCTCAGCTGGCCAGCAGCTGCAGCTGGAGGAGGTGCTGCCTTCACTCTCTGTGCTGTTCTGTGAGCTGGGGCAGGTCACACTCAGAGCAGCAGCAGCATCATTGTGATGGTATCACAGTGTGGAACCGAGCAGTGATTTGACCAGCTCAGGTATGAAATGTATTTGCCTTGTGCTTAGAGCAGACCACGACTTCTCTAATTTCTCCAGTGAGCTTTGTCCTGGTACAGCTTCTTAAAAATCCCCACGATGACTGGACAGTGAGTGATACTCCTTTACTCACACAAAACACATCTTCACTTTCTACCTTGGCAGTACTGCAGGGTGTTTAAATGGTTTACTTAGTGCTTTCTGCTAATTGAAATCACAGGGACAGGAACCCCCTTTTTTATGGCATTTTCCTGTTTTAAACATGAGGGCTTTTGCTGTACAGCCAATCTGGATATTTTGTCTCTTCACACTAACAATGAGTACTTATTATGAGAAACATTTTTTGTGTATCCTAAACTTGAGCCAAGCTTGGTGCTGTTTCAAATTACTTAGAGCTTATTTCTTTTCTTTTTTTTTTTTTTTTGAACACTAAAAATGAATATTCATGGTTTTGCCTGACTTGTGCTGCATTACTGTGAAGTGAAGCAACTGAACAAATGAGGAAGAAAATGAACACTTTTCAAAAGGCAGCTGGGCTGGAATGCAGGGTTGGGTTCTAAGATTGCCTCAGGGGATGTTTTTGTGCCTATTGCCATCTCCAATAGTTCATAGCCAGGGATGGGACAGTTCCCAAGCTGGAAGGACATTGAACAGGACAAGGGGTGATGACTTCAAACTAACAGAGGGTAGATTTAGATGAAATATGAAGAAGTTCTTCCCTGTGAGGGTGGTGAGGTCCTGGCACAAGTTGCCCAGAAAAGCAGCACCATTCAAAGAGGATAAAGAAGTGAAGTCATGGCTGTGTCCCTTGACTACCAGGGCAATTGTGTCCGGAATTCTGAAAGAAACCCCCAAGCCCTGCAGTCCCACATCCCTTAACATCTCACATACCAAGCCCAGCTTTTGATTCCACTTTTTTTATTAAAATATCTCATGTATATTGCTCACATTAAAATACAGCAGTAGTTTAATTTTAAATATAGCCACAAGTATAGACACTCAAAAAAAGAACAAAAACCCAAACCCACATCACTTTAATAAAATAAATAAACCAAATTTGTTTATCAAAGTTTCAGGTGATAAATGATTTCAGACACAGTACAAGTCCTAAGACACAGAGCTACCCTAGGCCAGGACACGACGTTGTGGGGACACCACGTGCAGCCTATCTACAGTACAGGGACAGGGACAGAGGCACTGGGTCTGTCAGGGTGCTTACAGTCACAAACCACAGCACAGGAAGGTCCTGCTTCACAGCAGCTTCTGGACAAGGTCCTAGACTGGAATGGCATGGCAAGGCATTCCTGGGAAGGAAGATTTAATAGGCGGAATCCTTGGACACACAGAGCAAAGGGGTTTTTTAATCCAGTTCCCAGCAGGAGCAGATGCTCCACCCTGTGAGGTGCAAAGCTGGAGCTGGTCAGGAATTTGGTCTTGAACAGATGCTGACAGCTATGCTCTAATGCAACCCTGATCTTACAAAGCAGTGCACTGGCCTTCTGCTTCAGATGTTAGTTGGGATTTTGCATCGTTTTTCATACTTAGAGAGAATCCTAGCACAGAGGGACACAGTGCCTGATGGGCAGGTATCTGGCTCATCCTGCTTTACAGAGACAAAAAATTAGAGCAAAGGGGCAGAGTTTGGAATTTAAAAAAATTAACTGCTTTAACATGGGCAAGACAATTCAAAGACATTTGCTTCATTTCCCCCCACGTCAAAACAAGTGAGGAAAAAAACCAATTACAGAAGAAATTTGCACTGCAGGATTGTGGGTATTTCAGATTGGGTCTCTAAGATTCATCTATAATGAAAGTGTCCCAGGATGTCTGGAAAGAAAAGGATAGCAAAGAAATCTTACTTTCTGGTTAACATACTTAAATTCAACAAAAACACATTGGTTCCCATTGTAGAGGCACAATTCAGAGAGCTGCATCTAGAACTTCATTGAAAACAAGTAAAAATGCTAGTCCAAAAATAAATAAAATGTAATTTACCGGTACTTTATTTTGCTGGTGTAGTGCAAGGTAAGTAAGGTCAGAGAAGTGCAGTATCATCCTTTTGAGTATAAATACTTTCTACATAATTCAGAAGAGCTACAAAATTAGTCTCAAAAAAATAACTGTGCAACACATCTAAGATAGACAGCATGCTTATTGAATCCCAGTGTCTAAGCTACCTGTTTAAATATGGTTTATACAGGTTCTGTCTCACCTGCCTGAGGGAATTCTGAAGCTTGATCAGAACCAAATTCATTTGCATCTCTCACTGCTTGTAAACAAATTACCTATTATCAATCCCAGTATCCAGTAGCAGTTCATGCCACAATAGTCCTGATGTCATTGGGTTATTTTATTAGAAGCCACAGCTAGAAGAACACTTCCCAAATGAGCAACTAGATCTGAATTATTCTCGTCTGGCATTGCGTAAACATTTCTCTCAGTTCTTTTTGTTTGATTTCATTTAAAGCTTCTGGTTCCGCAGGGCTCTTTTGGACCTTTGCCACAGCAAAATTAATCCCCTGAGTCAATCCTGCCTGGGTGATGTTGGCAACCTGGACCATGGAGCTGCGGATTTTAGCGAAGGGAGACACGGCCCTGCTGCCGTCGGCGGGGGAAGGAGTGCCGTGGAGTCCTGCCTCGTGGCCCCCGGACACAGAGCCCGGGCTCCTGTGCCATTTGCTGCAGTCAGGCCCACCCACAGCCAAGAGCTGAGGGTTTGGCTCAGAAGAGCGAACATCCAGCTTCGATGGCCTGGAAGGAACGTCTGCAACAGCTTCAGCTTTGGGTTCTGCCTTCTTGGCAGCACTCCTGCTGGTTTGGGTCGGTGTGTGGGGGGGCTCCCGAGGACCAGCCTCAGAGAGCTCCAGCACATCGCAGCCCTTGCTCTGGGCATCCTGCACGAACCTCTGGCAGTACACATCCACGGGCTTGGCCAGCCCCAGCTCCGCGCTGTCAGCGGCAGGCAGGGCGGCGTCCTGGCCCTCGGCCGGCACGGCAAGGCTGAGGCTGGCGTCGGCGCTGCTCAGGGACTGCGAGCGGCTGCCCAGGCGCGGAGCCGAGGCGATGATGCCGCAGCTGGGCAGCACGTAGTCCGTGGGGCCCATGTTCTCCAGGGACCCCCCCAGCTGCGCCTCCTCGTCCGACTTGGAGTTGCTCAGGAAGTCATCCGAGTGGAAGGAGTCGTTGTCTGAGGCTTCTGTGTCAGATTCACTGGGGGCTTTCGGATCCACCCCTGGGTTCTCCAGGGTTTCGAGGCTGCTGTCCGACTTCCAAAGATTCACTTTCAAATTTGGCTTTAAGAAATTGACTTTCACTTCAGGTTTGGCAAAGCTGCCCAGCTTCCGAAGGTTGCTGATGTTTACGTTGGATTTGGTTTGTTTCACCTTTTGATTGAGGGAGGAGAACTTGCTCAGTAAATAATTCTTGCCTTGGGCCAGGGACCCTCTGTTCTGAGACCGAATGCCAATGATGTCTTCATGAGGTTTGCTGCTCCTCCTAGAAGAGGAAGAAGACCTTTAATGTACAATCAAAGCACCAAGTGTACACTGTCTTCCAGTCTATTTCTGTAACAGAAATGGACATTTCAGTTCCTAAGTTACCCTTTTCTTACATAAATAATAAATTTAATCCTTTTTTTAACATAACAATATTGTACCCATATAAGTGAATCAAGCTGAAACCAACAAAGGAGGGTTGATACAGAACAGTAGCCAAACAAGGGGAACAGGCAGTTTCTGCAGGCACTTTAGTTTTTGATGAAAAAGGATTTGAATTCTCCATTTTTTTAACCCTAACTTTGTCTATACCCAGTAGCCAGATTTAGCAAATATTCAGACAATATTCAGGGCAATACCTGTAAAAAGAACAAGGTTTTTTGCTACACTTTCTACTCAGCTGGGAGAAGCAGCTGAGATGAGAGCAAAGGTGGGATACAGAAGGATCACATCATTGAGGAACTCACCTCTCCAGCTTCTTCTCAATAATGGGCACATCCATTCCCATTGCTTGCTTTGTGATTCTCAGCATTTCTGCAATGCACTGAAGAGTGTCTGAAATCCAAGCAGCAGCCTGTCAGACCCTTACAAACACCCTTAAAAACCCATATTCCACAATCTACAAAGAATCAGGTCTAATTTTAACATAATTTTGTTTGGTTTTATTGCTTTTTTTCCTTTCACCCTGCAGAGCAGTTGTGCCCTTCAAGTTGCAATTCTGATTAAAAGCTTACAAGACAAACCTCAAAAATAAACTCTCCTTCAGCCCTAAATACTCAGCATTAAGCAAATCACTGCCACACTGCCTCGTTTGAGGAAGGAAGAGAAGCAATTTTATTTATTCTAATCCTTGCTGACAAAACTCAGTGCTCCAGGTATGAAGTGATATTTTTTCCCTTGTTAGTGTTTGTTTAATCTAGTTGAACAACAAGCAAGAACATTTCCAGACACTGATTTCACTAAAGAAATCGATTTCTTTACCTCTTTAGGAGTTAATTTTAACTTCATTTTCTAAGTTTTTGAAGCAGTAAAGACCTGGACAGGGAAATAACTCAAGTTCTAGAGAGAAACTTATTTTTCTTTCTATTAAAACAGTAACATCTGAGTGATTTTTTTAAATTGTTTTCCAACATCACAACAGGATTTTATAGGAGTGATTTCTGAAGAAGGATAAATTTTGAGAGCAATAGAACAAGCATTTTTTAGAGAAACACCAACACATTGGATACACTTCTATGTCTAAAACTTCTACACAGGACACAAACCTTTTCCATCTTCTTCTGGGCTGCGAGCCACAGCCCTGAGAGTGTGAAAATATCCACTCATTTCTTTGTATTTGTAATGCAGCCTCATGCAAGAGAACTTGGGTTTGCCAAAGAGAGTAGGCTCAGGCCCTGAGAGAGAAACCAGGAGAAATCTTTAGAAATCTTTAACCAAACACTGAAAGAGATACTGCAGAGCCTGCACCTAAGGCTATGTAAGTGCTGACAGTCTTTTTCTGCCTAAAATGCTTCATGTTTTCATAAGAGCAGGACTGACACTTTAAATGAAAGATTTTCACATTAACTAAACAATCAATAATTTAAAAAAAGCAATTAGACTCTCTGTATGTCTGTTACAATCCAGCCTGATTGTTTATTGCAGATCACCCTTTCAAATAGAAGGGAAAAAAAGTTTTACACTTTTTACATCCTGTGGGTTTTTTAGGGAATGCTCCTGCAAGGATCAAAGGGAAAGCTACTATTTTTATCAGGGGGGTGTAATTGAAATTTCAAGACTTAGACCAGTACTTCAGTGCACTGCATAATCTACATTAAATGAGGTGTGGATGTAGATGTTGGACTCTGCTCTGTGCCTCAGGATACAAATCTCCCCAGTACACAAGTGAGAGAGACCTTTCCCCTGAATGCTCAGAAATTGCACAGACACAGTGAAAGTTAGGCAGGAGATGATGAAATCACTGTGTGTTGTGTAATGGAGGATTAAACTCCATCAGGAGGCCACACACTCCCTTCTCCCCACCTGGATCACCTTTTTCATGATTTAAAGACATCACATCTTTAATGCTTCCAGCAGAAAATGCTGGATTTAACCTGCAGATGTTACATTCTATAGCAAATAAATTAAACCAGCATCATAAGGTGCTTTTGTAACAGCATGTTTGTTATCAGCCCTTGAGAAAGAAGATTTACAAGGCTGTGAAACAGATCTGAAGTACAATTCTGAGCCAGTAGCTGTGTTTGGATCAAAGGAAGAGAGCCCTGAATGCACAAACCCATGACTCATTACAGAAGTTGGCAAAATTGTTACTGCCATTTGATAAACAATGAAATCTGTTTGGATGGCTCCGTGGGTCTTTTAGGAGTTTGAAAGAGGGAAAATTTTAGAACCTTCCAGTGATCAAAGCTTCCATTTCCAGCAGCAGGAGGAGCCTGGCATCTGTCACCAGCCAGAGGGGCCATTTCTGGATGGGGTGCCCAGGGCATGTGCCCCACTTCAAGGACTGCTGCTTCAATACATTTGTAGGATGCTTTGGTAAGTGCTCAAGCCATTGTTAAGAGCTTTCAAAAAAAGACAGAGTGACTGTTTTCTTACCTATTTCTATTTTTTCCAGAGCTTCAAGACTTAACCTTTGGTACTGATTCACTTTGTCGATTTCATCATCGTAACTAGAAAAAAGAAACAGAATTTAGTGCTTCCTACTAATCTAAAGCAGAGCTGCTAAAAGAAACTACACAGAGTAAGGGAAAGTGGTAACTTACTAGGCCACATAATAGGCAGAGTTTGAAAGTAAAAGCAGCACATCCACATCCTTATGAGTGGCATCGATGAGACTGAAGGGAAGGAAAATAAATACAGGGTAGAAGGTTTTATTTGCAGAGCTGTAGCCTGTGCCCAGTGTGTTTTGGGGACACTCTTTGAAAGCTGAACCCAAGTTACAAGAAGTTTCAATCACAGTGTGTTATCAAATCCATGTAAGCAACAGTTTCTCTCCATCCTCAAGTTACCTAACAGCTCAAATATGTCAGCAGAAGGTCCAAAAATAAATAGAAAGCCCACAAGCTATTAAAAATGCTACCAGAGAAATGGAAAAATACCTCAGACTCAGTGAGGGTGATGAGCCTGTGCCCTGAATTGAATAGCTGTCATAACAACCTGCTCTGCTATTTGTAGATGCTGAAGTATAACCTGCAGGGGATCTAGCCACTATTTTTCTCTTGCAAGCTCCTGAACTCTGAACTTGATAAGGAGTGAAGTTCAGAGTTTATGCTCATTACTTGCCATGAACAGAAATCCAGACTGTCCAGCTGCTGACTCATTCCCCAAGGATTCAATCTGATCAGTTCAATTACACTTTCCCTATAAAGCATTAAGGAACAACAGCTCCTCAAGCACTCCATTTTAACCACCCTTAGTTCCACAAGTTCTCTTCATGGTACCTGCCACATTTTGGCAATATTGACCACATCCATCCATTTCCAGATGATCTCTCAAAGGTCATTCCAGCATGCACCATTTTTATGGCACTTTGGGGAAAGCACATGTTTAGATGACTTTTCCAAGTGTTCAAACCCTTCAAGCACTCCTGTCCTTTTCTACAGAACTGCTCACACATCAGCTATCAAAACCTTTTAACATCAGTAGTAATTAACAGAGGTGTCAGAGTAGCAGCTGATCAATTTTAGCTCTGTTCAACAAACCTTGGGTCACAGTCAATGAGTGCCCAACCTCCATGGAATTTTTCATCATCTGGCAAGAGCAGTTTCATGTAGCTCTGCAGCAGCTGGCTGATCAATTCCTGGTGGCTCCTCAAGTTCTCCTTGTGCAGGGCTTCGTGCTCCTTCTCTTTTGTAAATATGGAGTACAGGTCCTCTGTCACAGGGATGCCCTGCATCAAATCTAAATAAACCCCAGGAAATATCAAGCAAGAAACAGTTAAAAGTGATACATGGTAAGAGTTTGTAAATTCCTTCCAAATGCTGCATTTTAATGATGCTCTTGGTAGTCTTTCTGAAGAGAATGTTTCCTTAACTGAAAACTCAGAAGGTGTAACGCTACTTTCAGTGGAAAACAAGAGTTCCTCATGATTTTAAGAGATACTTGCTACATAAATTTAACTTTGTCTTAAAAAAAAGAGATGCTAGAAGACATTTAATGCTAAAATGAAGCTGGGGCAAAGCCTCCAATGAGTCACAGTGCATGCAATTCCTCTGAATTGAGTGTTGCTTAAATTCCAAAGTGAGACTGTTCCTTGTAGAGTCCAGTACAGACATGTACCCAGTCACAATGCTTTTAAGCAACAGGGAAAAAAAATCAGTCAGAAAGACAAAACCAATATGATTTAATAATCTTTTCTAAATACCACAGCTCAGCTGGGTTGAAATTGTGCTCTTACCTATGACTGCTTGCCTGTAAGCATCCCTGAAACGATTCAGGTAGTATCTGTTTGCAGAGTTCACTCCATCCTTCATCACCCCTGCCAGCTTCCTTTCACCAGTCCTTGTGAAGTCACCCTGTCACACACAACATGCAAATCTTTACATCAAACTTTGGAGCAGCAGGCTCAGCTCAAAGGATTTAGCACTCTGAAACTCAGAACTGAATAGATGGAAACTCAGGAATTATCTTCAAGTAATTACTTCATACAGAAGTTGAAAATATTGATTTCTTTCAAAGAGCATCTTCTGGCATTGCCTCTGCAGAGAATCCTGTGTTTTATATAGACTTACAATTTCAGTAGGAAATTCCAACAGAAGACAAATCTGGACATATAAGCCAGCTAACATTGAAGCAGGACTTTAAATACATCAATCACTGTGATGATTCAATACCTCCAAGAGAAAAAATCCCTTTATTTTTTTTTGGCCTTTAATGTAAAAGGAACACTACTGGAACAGTAGAGAAGACTGAAGCTTACTGAAAAATGGTTTTTATCTCACTGCTTTTGCTACCAAAATAAGACAAACATAACATACTGGGGGAAAGCAGCACATATCCTCACAGCCTCAGAAACAAAAGAAAGTTTCTAGGCCACAGAAGGCTTAGAATTTGAATAAAAAGTTGTTTTTGTAGTTACACTTCATTAGAGGATTCTATTTTCAGAGACACACTGGCACAGTGCAGTTCTAAAAGCAACATCAACTCCTATGAAGAATATTCCAAGTGTGTTTCACTTTCAAACTAAAAGAAGTACCACAATTAAAAATAATTAATTTAATCCATGAACCTCAACAGTGGGTGGAGAAGTCTTCCAGCAGAAGGGCTGAAAATTTAGATCTATAAATTGAGGTCTGCACTTCAGATTTAAAGTTTAATATACTCAATGAAAACAAGCATGTTAGGCTTTTTTTTTTAATATTAGTGCAATGTAATATTAGTGCAAACTAATCAAAGCTCAGTAGAGATATTTACAGAGAGATTTAAGTGTTAAGCATTTCCACCATAATGATTTTTCTTATGCCAAATGTAAACACTACTAAAATTTGTTCCACCAGTCACACACAGCAAATACCTCAAATTCTATGACTTTTCAAAGCAGTGGAAGTACAGAGCAAGGAGTTTCATGCTTGATCTTGGTACACAGAGTGCATTACAGCTAATTAAGAAGAGTCCTTAGAAAACACAGCTAATTAATATCACCCATTTACCTACATAGCTTGATCTCCAGAACTTTAGAGTATTCTTTAAGTATTGTTACTGCTTAGAAGTACTATAACCATGATAAAATATAAATGGATGTAATAGTTAATATCTCTCAATCTCTTATCCCTGCTGTGGTTTTTGTTGAAGAGAACAGAATGCAGGTGAAGTGCAGGGAGCACTCAACTCTTCTCTGACTCACACCATGCACAGCACAAAACCTTCTTCCATTGCAAAGCCTCATCTCTCCAGAACAAAACCACACAGAGAACTTGGTGAACTTTTAAATATCTGTCTTAGGTTGGAGATGCAAGATGCGGCTGGGGGTGTGTATTCTATTGCCATCTGTTAGAGGTGGGACAGTTATCACCTCTGTTCATTGGGCAGTTTTCTTTATCTCTTCCACAAGCCATCCTTCCTCCAGGAGATCTCTGCTGTCCATGGGCAATGAGTGTCCCTGCAGGGCTGATCCAATTCCATCATCCCATGGGGAGATGCTGCGCCCAGGGGAGGAGCCAAGCATTCCTACCTGGGTACAATCTGAGCTTTGGGACACCACAGCAGCCCTTGCCCAGTGCATTGCCAGAGGAGCAGCTTCTGCTGCCCTGCATTGCCAGAGGGAGCCCAGGCCCATCTCCAGCAGCCCTGGAGCTGCAGAGGAAAACTCCCCCCTTGTGCAGGATCCCTGCTCCAGCAGAGCCACAGCTGGCACTGCAGGAGGGCTGAGCCCCCATGGGATGGGGCTGTGCCACCCCCTGGCACACAGGGGGACAGGGCATGGTCTGACTCTGTGAGTGCTTTTTTTGTACTATTGCATTTGTATTTTTGATTTTCCTAGTAAAGAACTGTTATTCTGTTATTCCTATTCCTGTATCTTTGCCTGAGAGCCCCTTAATTTCCAAACGATAACAATTCGGAGGGAGGGGGTTTACATTTTCCATTTCAAGGGAGGCTCCTGCCTTCCTTAGCAGGGAACCCTTTCAAACCCAGACAGTATCCCAGGGTTTTGCAGTGCACATGAGCCCTGTATCCCCAGGCACTGCTGGGGGCATGGAGGCTCCCCCCTTACCTTCAGGGCTGCCGTGCCCGCGTACTGCCGGCTGATGGCATCGCCGTTGTTGGCCCACATGATCTGGTAGATCCTGTTGCACTTCACTGGCAGAGGCTGCTCTGGTGGCATCACACCCAGTTTTTTGAGCTGGAATTTGACATATGGATTAATTCAGTGCCCAAAGTAAAAGTCATTCTCAGTGTCAGAGCTCAGTGAAGTAAACGGAAGTGTTTGCCAAGTGTTTAATTGTTAGATTTTGTTTGATGGGGGGAGGAAGCCATTGTGCTGATTTGTCAGATTAAATTAATGAATTGGTGGTTTATTACTAAACATCACATCACTGGAGGCAGCAGGAACATTAATTATGGATGTTAAGTCAATCATCAAAAAAATTAGCTGAAGGAAAACAAGCTACTGGAGATTCTCAAGATATAGGAAATTTTTCAATAGAGAACCATCCAAGAAACAGATATCACAATTTTAAAATAAACAAGTTAATATGTCTTCTATTGCAAAGGCATTCATGACCTCAAGGGTCGGAAAACAAATAAAACTAACTTCTTATGTTGGTTTATTATGAGTGCTTGCACATTTTGGACAGTTACTGCTTGTCACTGATACTAGAGTAAGATCTCTCCCTCTTAGAACACCCAGTCCTTCAGTTTTCCCCAGATAAGCCTTGGGTACAACACCAACATCAGGCTTTGTACACACACTGAGAGGGCAGAGCAGCACATATAACTGCAGTGCAGTCAATAAATGATAGGGATAACTTGGAATAAATCATAAGAAAACTTCCATTTACAGCTGCTCAAGCACTCTTTGCAAGTTAGATGAAAATTAACACAGAGCTGCTCATTAACTCTGAAAGCCCTTCAAGTTCCCAGATGAGAGAAAGCAGTAGTTCCAAGGAAGAGAAGTGTGAGGTACATGAACCCTCAGTCCTTCACTCCATGCCACTGCCCCTGCAATGCTCAGGGCATTTCTCAGTCATTAATGATTCCCAAGTACTTCAGCTCCAGGATGACAACGATGCAGCACATCACAAGCTCACACTTCAGTAATGATTTAGCCTCTTCACAACAATCTGTAACGTTCTTGTTTTTCAAAGAATTGCCTTGGAACTTGAGAGTTACCCTGAATAGAAATCCTATTTTAAAGTAATGGCAGTGAGATTGCTGATCCCTCCCCTGCCCTCAGCACTCCTATGTCAGGAGCTCACAACAGCAGATCCCAAAGAGGAACTGCCAGGTACAATGGCCAGATCCAGTCCCTTTTCACCCTAATGAAGGGCCCACTTCATCCTTTCTCCTTCACTTTAATCATAATCAGGTTTGCTCATTTTGGGCTGTGACTGGGGCTTTGATGTTCCAGCTACAGATCATTAAGTCTTTATTATGTCTGTAGCAGTACTGTGTCAGGGACCAGAGTCACCACTGAGCTTCTAGAAAACAAGTGAGGGCCTGAGCAAAGAGGAAAACTAAAGGAAAGCACTCTCAGTCTGCTTGGAAATCCCTCCTCTGTACAGGGAGAACTATTCCACAGCACAACAGTCACAGCCATCAGGGCTATTTACATCATGAATTAATTATTCCTCTACACACAGAAGGGACAACTCATCTCCCTACTTGCTGCATCACAGTATTTCACTTCAAAGCTCGTAAAATACCACCCAACTTGTTAGATTTTTGTCCTTCAATATCATTTCAGTGAGGCAATTGGGGGAGAAGGTGTCCTGTTTCTAAACTCTGTATTCCTACATAACTTAAATTACTAAATCCAAAGAAGACCATCCTCTCCAAGTTGTGGACAGTCAGTCCTTTCTGAAGGAGGACAGAGGAGGCATCACTGTTCTATAATTATTTCAAGTTTTGCATTTGTATATATTATTCCTCTTGACTTCATGGCTTGTAGCCATGATATTTTCTGAAAAATCTTTCCTTAGGATTTTTTCTCCTGAGAAGCTGAGAGGCCTCAGGGACAAAATGTAAACAATTATTATCTGCTGCTGTGGAATGCAACAGGTGCATCTGGGATTGGTCTCAGGGTTGTTTTTAATTAAGAGCCAAATTCAGTCCAGCTGTCTCAGACTGTGTGAGAGTCACGAGCCTTTGTTATCATTCCATTCCTTTCCCTTCTTAGCCAGCCTTCTGATGAAATCCTTTCTTCTATTATTTTAGTATAGTTTTAATATAATATATCTATCATAAAATAATAAATCAGTAACAAATCAGCCTTCTAAAACATGGAGTCAGATTCTCTTCTCTTCCCATGTTGGGGCTGCCTACAAGCTTCCACAATGGCTCTTCAAGTATTTTGCACAGATTTTTTCGTAGAGGTCAGTTTGGCATTTTTCAAACCACAGATTTCTCTGTGCACAGAAATGAAGGTGTGAGGCACTCAGCCCTTGGCAGAGCCCCTCAGTTGTACGTGCCTGCTGCTCCATGACCACTCTGGCAATAGCAGCCTGCACCACGTTGGTGCGATCCAGGCAGTCCATGCAGTTCACCCGGAAAATCCCCTCCTGCTTACAGATCACCCCAGCTTGGTCAACCCTGCCAACAGGGAGAGAACAAAAGCACACTGAGACACTGAAAATCCAGTGTAATTCATCAGCTGCTACAAACAGTAGAACATTTTACACATGGAGCACTATTTATGGCTGCACTCACACCCCCAGCCACACCCCACACTGAATTCACTCCTCTTGTTCCAACTTCTCCTCGTCTTTAATCTAGGCTGGATATCAGACATAAATCCTGAGGCCACAAACTTGAAATGCAATCAGATGCTGAATTCAACTCATACATACATAATACAAGCTTTCAAGAGCAAAGGCATTTAATTTCAAGAACAGAGAAGCCAATGATAATGACAGCAACACAGAACAATACAGAGGAACTGACTGAGGCTGCAGCCACACTTGTTACCCAAATGTATGAACTTTAATCAGTTCCAACTAATCTCTGCTTGCTGTCAACAGTCAGGCTGCCATCCTAGGGCTTCTGGGTCAAATACTGAGTGTTTCACACTAAATGTGAGCAAACCTAAAAGTGTGTAATGCAGAAATGCAATAAACCTCAGGCAGGAAACAGCACCTGAGAATTTCTGCCTTCACATGGGTAGAACACCAACACTTCAGAAGACAAAAACTCTGACAAACAAGCTGGACACCAAAAGAGAAATATATAAAACATATTGGTTTGGAGAAAATTAAGGCCTCTGAATATCTACTCTTTGTTGGAGTTTTCCTCTACAGATGTTTCCTACTAGTCTCAAAACAGTTAAGTACCTACCAGCACCACTTCATGTCAAGAATAATATCATGAATGGCATCAGTCAGTGTTTGAACATTTTCAAATTTCATTCCTCGGCTGAAACACAGAATTTCACAAAAGTTAGTTTGAACTAGAGCAGTGACTTTACTGAAAAACTTTATCTTATTTGTACTGTTAACAAATATGGGGTTTTGGCTAAATGAGAGAGACAAGCATTCCCTCCTGCAATGAGCTTTAATCGGGAGCCAAGATTCAGAGCTATTTTGCAGTACAGTTCAATGTCCAAATCCAAGGCAAGAGGTTAAAAGATCATTCAATTCTCAGGACTTTGCATTTTTTAATGCTGCTTCCATTAGGAAGAGCAAGTGTGCAGCTTTTCAGGCATGTGCAACACTCTGTTCTCATTTTAGTCTCAAGAAAAGTAACTACAGTAGATTTGGAACTGGGATGATGAGTCCTGCTTTGCCAGTGATTTTACAGAGAAAACCACCTAGAGATACATCCCCCCTCCTCCCCCTACCCCATCTGGTTATTTTTCAGGATTGTTCTCAATTCACTCCTGCTCACAGTGCAGAAACAGTCCTGGTCACTGCAGCTGTTTGTAGGAAAAAAGTAAATAAAGGAAAATGAAAGTTCCTCTAAACAAAAGATTAATTATCAAATCAATCCAGGGTGCCAACAGTCCCACAGAACTCTCAAAGGCCAATACTGCTCTGAGAGGGGTTTCCCTTGCCACCACCCCCTCTGACAGTATCTACTAATGCCACACTCAGTCAGCCAGTAATGCTCTCCCAGGCCAGCTGCAATCCCTAGATTAGGTATGGAAGTGAAGATTAAACCACTTTAGATCCCACACAAATGCAGCCTGCTTGAGGGGAGCAGGAGAAATACATGTCTGTGACAGATGACATGCTAGGGTATGTGAGCATGGCAGCATCAGAGGGCAGTCATGAAAACAACTACTCACACTGGATCAAGATAAAATTCCTGTATTTTATATTGAAATAACAGCATCAGGGTCCTGAAAGAACCCATGGTGTTTTTATAGAAACAAGCAAGAGAAACAGAAATAGAGAATTAAAAGCAAAATGCTACATAGCTTGAAAAAGCAGGTCAGCCACAGCTTTACACTCACGGCATGTTTAAGGAAACTCTTAAAATGTGGGACTATTAAGCTTTGCCCAATAAGTAACTGCATATTTAACAGGTCAGGGACACAATATCACAAACAGCAGTGCTTGGTTACCCAAGTTTTAAATTTTATAGTGCTTTAGTTTAAAAACTGTATTCCTGTCTAAAAATCAGTGTTTCATGCAGAAGTAGAAATAATGAGTCTTCTCTTCATTTATACTTGCATTTCATGGCAATAAAAAAGATGCAAAGTGACATTTTCAAAAGGTTTCTTACCAGTGCTCATGGAAGTCAAATGAAACATAAGTCAGATTTGCATTGTTGTAGAGAAGAACTTGTTTAAGGTAAGCGTCTCCAATAATCTTCTCTCTGCCTGTCTGGTCCACCAAGTTAATAATAACCTGTTCAAAAGTTTAATTATTTAACACTCATCATCTGCTACACAACTTGCTTAGATTTACACCATGCAATAACAAATAGCTCCAGAGTTAAAGATTGCTATGAATCTTGCTGAAGTTACAACCTTTGACAGATTGTACCTAAGACAAATAAGCTCCAACAGTTCCCTGCCTACACAAATTTAAATACAGAGAAGCTCTGAATGCATAGGACAGGTATACAGAAATAAGTTTTAAACACTGCCATAAGTTATTCCTGGGTTTTACTGGTTATTTACAAGGATATTTGAAAAACCTGAAGTAAAATTCTATTTATGTACCAACCTTCCGATTGTCAACAGGCTTCTAAAAAAACCCACAACACATCACCAAGAAAAACAACCTAAAAACATTAACTTTCAGCCCCTGCATTTTCATGAGACTACTCTTCTGCCATGTAGCACTCACCTGCTTTTTGTAATTTTTCAGCTGCTCTTCAAAGTGTGCACGAAAACAGGACACGGTTTCATTTTCACCTACAAGGCAGAGCAGTGTTAGACAGAAGCAGCCTGTTCAGCAACAAATCCTGTTTGATGTATTAAATCATGCCCAAATTTGTATTTTAAAAAACCAAGATACCTTAGCTTAAAGATAATAACACATAGTACAAAATTACTTTAAAAGGCCTTTCATTAATTTGCTCAGCTTCAACATTGCTGTTATAAGCAAACACGTTCTTGAATTTTGCTGCATTTTGCTTTTTGTGCAGAGGAGATGGGACAAAAAATTAACTTTTAATAAGCCTGCTTCATCCTTCTACATATGCACCACACCCACATAAACATCTCTTCCAAAAGAGGAGTTCCAGGGGGCCCTGATTTTTAGGTTTTTCTCCCAAACACTTACTCTTGTCCAGCCGGGGCCGTGGGTTGTATCTGTATCCAACCTGGCTCCAGAAAACAGGCACAGAGCCTCGTGTTTGGATGTAGGAAAGGGTGTGATTGTGGACATGGATCAGTTGCTCTGTCTCAACATAATTTGCCACATTTCCATTTTTATCAACACCTCTCCGCTTATACCGCATTCCTGGGGGAATAATGAGAACGGTCAAGTCACATCAAAGTATTTGCCTTAAACATTAATAGTTTATGTTGCTGGTTTTGACAATGCCAACCCAAAACAAGAGTTCTAGCCCAAATCCATTCCCAATGGTAGAAGCCACTCCTATCCTAGTTTATTCCTCAAAAGTTATTTTGACTGTATGGATAAAGTTTATTTACTGATACACCGTGAGCAGCAGAATGTAAGCTGACAGGACAGGGCAGATTAATGCCACAAATACCTCTGGTCCATCTTAAAAGACACATTTCTTCCTGTTTTGTCACATTTAGCACAAAGTTTTATTCTAGTGCTCAGTATTTTCCATGAACCTAAAGGCCACTTTTACTGGCAGAGGCTCCACTTCTCACAGAGGTCCCACAAGCAGCCCAAGAGACCAGAGCTAACAAACACCTGAGTCTGAACAACAAATACCATCTCACACATTAAATCCTGAGCAAAGATTGAACAGCTCAGCACTGTCCAATTTCACCAGCTGCATGCCCTGCAGTGCTCAGGATCACCCCAGCAGCCTGCAGTGTGTTTGCCCACCAGCTCTGTGCCGACTCCGGCGGGAGATGAGTGCCACCAGAAACGTGGGGTGGATGTCATCCACACAAGAGGACTCCTGAGGAGGAGTTTCAGGGCTGCTCTTATCATCATCAGAAGATTCACTGTAGTTTACTACGAGTTCTTCAATTTGCACAAATCCTTGAATGATGGGGATAATCCAGAAGTCCACTTCAGCATTCTGAAGGGTACAAAATACATTTACTTTCCTGTCGGTCCAACATTAGCTACAATTATTTCTGCCATTTCTCATGTTAATAAAGCAGTTGCTTCACATACTTTTCATGCTTTAATTTTTGCCATATCCTTATTTCTGTACGAGATAGCAGCATTTTTCCTCCATCAGTCACAGGGTTTTTAAATCAGAAGAAAGAAAGCAATTTTTTGACCTAGTTTCTGCTTTAAGGCAGTTTTAAAACCTCTGTGTGGACACATACTGTATCACATTTGTACAGGAAGGTAGATGTTAGCCTGTTTTCTGCAACACATAAGAGTACAAACCTTCATATGGGCTAATTTAGTGCTCAAACCACCTGGTTCATGGCTCTGCACCTTAAAACATTGATTTCTTAAACAGAAATGAGATCCAAATTCCCCAATAACTCAGGTTATCCATTTATATCTGATAACATGGAAAACACAACTCATTAAACTCCTGCATTACATGTGTAACTTTTCACAGAGGACATAGGTTTACCCTGCTGTGACTCCATAACCATTTGTTTATGTATAATTATCCAAGAAAGAGAAGCAGGGCATAAGGCAAGATGCCTGCTGTTACCTCTAAGGAAAATTAGACTTGGCCTAAACTGGCACACAGAAGTTAGCAACTTAGTCCTTGGTCTAAGAGGTTAATTTAAAATTATGGAAGGTCATTAATTGAAGAAAAAGTGGTGGCTTGCTGCTTCTTTATGTGCTCATTTGCCAGGAAAATGTTTTATTTACTCTGGACAGATGTTCAGAACAACTTATTCTACACTGCTTTTACACTGATCAGCTACTGTGCTCCAAGAGACAAAACACTAACCTCCACTGTGGAGGACCAAAATCTTATCTCAGGGAAACTCTAGAATTCAGAGGTTATTTCTTTCCTGGCTCCTCCTCATTATCAAGTTCAGCTCTGTTCAGAGATAATCCATTTCACATAAAAACACAACTCAACTTTACCTTCAGAAATCAGCACAAACACATCACACAAAGTTATTCTACATTGCTTTATTGAATTTCATGTTTTATTTCAGCTGAAGTTTCCTTCTTAGCAATGACCACAGGCTGGCTGGGGGCAGAAGGCAGTGCCAGCTGCTCAGCTACAGAAGGCACAGCCCTGATCCTGACCTGTCTGCCAAGCAGGTTTGTAACCAAACCCCCACGAGGCCTTAAGCAAACATCTCAACTAAAAACAGCTAAAGAATTGTTCTCATAATTCATCTTAGAAATACAACTCACATCAATGCTGATGAGATCTTCAATCATGTGCTTGTTCCAAAAGAATCTGTCATCCACCTGTTCAAAAGACAAAAGGGCAGTTTTTGCAGCACTACAAGTTATGTTTGGCAATGTCTATGGGAAGGACACCAGTGTCCATCAGTTTATTCACCACACCTGTACAGCCAAGCCAGAGCTTTAAATAAAACACTTCGGTTCAGGTCATGCTGCTGCAGACTTTTGTTTCCTTGCACCTGGGCTGGTTACAGGACAAGGTGTTCTGTAAAATGTGACCAGCCTGGCTTGGACCATGACCATTATTGGAAGCTCATCCCCCAGCTGAAGAAACAATAGAACAAACACAAACAAACACAAATTGCACAAACACAAAGAAACCCAAGCACTCACTTTGCGCCACAGGGGCAGGTTGGTTTTCTCACAGGCGCTCTGCCTCTGCACAGAATTTGTCAGGTCATAGCTCAGGCTGTAGTAAAAGGAGTCTGAATCCATGAACATCTTGAACAACTCTTCCAATAATCTCTTCTCCAGTCTCTCTTTCTCTTTGCTTTCTCTAATCTGAAAGAAAATAATGGCTCTCATGTCTTTCTCTGTGAGTGAAAAAGACTCCAGTCATATTTTCCATTTCTAACCTTGGAGGACAAACAGTTTCCCAGTGATGAGCAGGACCTTAAAACTCGCAGCAAAGAAAAACACAAGAGACAGCAGCCTGAGAAACACAATTCTAATTTTACTAACTATTGTTTTGACTTCCTAATCCAAGCCATTATTGGTTTAAAGCAGTTAGATGAGATTGTTTGGTGCTCTGAGGAACCAGGCACCAAATTCTGTGTCCAATTCTCTATTATAAGAGCTATTTATGCAAAGAAATTTCTAGAAGTTTAGAACCTCACTAGAAGCTAATGCTAGTAAAAAAGAACTCTATTAGCAATTCTGCCAAAATGATGTAATTACAAAATGAAAAAAAATTACAGAAGAGCCATAGCTAAGTAATCAAAAAAATTAAACTGGGCATCAAGACAGTAGCTCCACATTCTGCAATTTTTAAAGGTCTTTGTATTCCGTTTGATCATCCATCAAAACTTCTGAATTATAAACTCAATATTTTGGAACAAATAATGAAAGAGTAGAAAACTTTACCTTCTTTTTATTTGGAGCAGACACATTAGATTTAATTTGAGTAAGAGTCTTCAGCAGGAATTTTGTATCATCTGGGGACTGTGTTATCTTCTCTGGTTTGTTTATCCCAAAATGGTGCTTTTTACAAAGCTAAAATAATGACATTGAATTAAAGCCAACATTTAAATACTCTTTAGAAAGGTCCAAGAAAACAAAGTCTACAAAAGCAAGATTTTGATGTCCACAGACCTAGGGGAGACACTGAAATAGAGGGGGAATATGCAGGTTTCCATCTATAACCTAATTCTCCCTCTTCTATGAAAGGCATTTTCTCCTGTGATTGTGAGACTCTGCCTGAACTTGACATGACTTGAGTACCCAGACCCCCCCCAACTTCCCACCCAAATTAAATTAGCACTACTCAATTTTATTTTTATTTTTGTTCCTTTATCCATTCTCTTTTGGGGAAAAAAGTGCAACATTTTAAGTAAGAGTTTCCCTTCAACCTAAGTTATAGAATTAAGATTCCAAAATGGGATGAAAGCAAGAGAATCCATTAAAAAATATACTTGCTCCTGGTTCAGTAAATCTTTTTTCTTGTGTGGTATTTCCAATGATTTTTAGGAAATTTAGGTATTATTTTGTTGCAATTCCCCCCCTCCCCCCGCCAACAGAACTTGTGATTTCTGTTTAAAAAATACTTTTTATCAAAAAACATTTTAATTTAAATTCAAGTGTTTTAAAAAGCACAAAATATTCCAAGTGTTTGCTTATATCAGGCAAAAGAGACAAGAGGCATTTGACTTTTATTTCACTGAAGCAGGAGGAGGACAGTCAGAGTTCCTTGAGGATGGCCATACCTCCAGTTCCAGATCCTGAGGTTCTGTCTCAGAAAGTGGAATCACTGCAATCTTGGTTATTTTGCACACCTCGTGATCTCCTGGAAGTTTGCCAATCAATGCTTTCTGACGAATTAAAAGCAGCCACCATGGTAAATCTGGGGAAAAAAGAGATCAGTAGATGCTTTTATTTGTTTTGTCAGGAATTTATTTTGATTAGTGTGCCAGAAACCATTTGACTAGAAGAACCCAGTGAATGATGATTTGTTATTGCTGTGTTTTGTTATTATGCATTGTAATGAAATTGAAAAAATACTTTAAAATATTTATTCAGTCTCTAATAAGGAGATTAACTATTTCACAGACTTACATTAAAGTTACCCCTGCGTCACTTATAGCAATTAACCATCTCTAGGATGATGCACATTCCCACTGATGGCAGCTGGAAGTCAAAGAGCAAGTTAAGAATTTCCCTTTGTACCTCCTGTCACGTAGCAAACAAGACAGATGCAGGTAACACCTGACTGCAAGATTCATGAGTGCAGAAATCTGCTGAGCGAACATGGACTGCACCACATAAAGCAGTTTACACATGTTTAAAGGCTCATGACTGAAGAGCACAGAGTAGTGGAGAAATTAGTGAGATAAAAATTAATATGAAGATATTGAGACAAGTGCATTCCATGAACACATCCAGCCTCCAGCACTTGCAGCTATAGCACCCACACTTTAGTGAGACTGGGAAACACAGCAAACATTCCCACTGACTGCTGAGGAGTGCCTGGACACTCCCAGATTTCAATCCCTTGGCTAGAGCAGGAGTTGAGTGCTGGGCTTTCAGCAGCCAAAAGCAAAAGTTCTGTTAAGGGAGATGGAAAAGGCAGAGAAAGTCCTAGTGACAAACATAGACACTCACTACTTCTCCCAGCTGAGAAGCAGCCAACGGAGTTCAGCTGAAAAGGTGACATAAAGACATAAAAAGCCTGCTGTGATAGACTCAAATATGCTCCCACACTTGTGATGGCAGAATGTGTCATGTATTGTGCCTCTGAATACCATACACAGCCTTTGAAAAATCTATTTAGCAGCTCTATAGCAAATACAAACCCTGTTCTCCTTGCTCAGTAAATTCTAAACAGTATTTTATCCTCTGAATGCTTAGAAAAACACAGAAAACCCCAGCAGTTCCTTTTATCTAAAGAGCAGGAATAGTCACTGCCAAAAGCCAACTGTGTGCTGTGCCACTGCACTCCCCCCTTGGATTCTGCATTACTGCTTTAAAAAAGGGATATGTTTTTTCTTGGGTATTGAGAAGCCTTTTAAAATTTCATAACTACAGACAGGTTGTGAGAGCCAGAGGGTGCCTCCCAAAAAGGCAGGAGGGGAAGGGGAATGAAGACAGGCACCACTTCTTAATTATGTATGGTCCTGTAAAGGGAGCCCTGCGCTGCTCCTGAACCCTGCAGCAGAATCCAGATCTCTGCAGGATCAGACACCTCCGGTCAGGAGGGAGCTCAGGGGGTCACCCTGATGGAGGAGCAGGGACAGGAACAATCCAAGCTGTCACAGAAGCACAATCCCCTAAAACTGCCCAAAGGACACCAGACCAGGAGAGGAGGGGGACAGAAAATGCCACTCAGTGATCCCCAGGGCCCAGCACTGCTGGAGCAGCTCCTCTGTGCACTTGTAGGAACACGCCTTGGAGAACTCCTGCCTTTGCCCCAGCAGCTATGGGCAAAGGGAAGCTGAGGAAAATGACAGATTTTATGTAACAGCAAGAAGACCAATGAACAGGTTCAAAAAATCCTTTTGCAAAGGAAAAATTGAAATGCTGCCAAACCCACCAGCAGCACATAAAGATGCCTATCAGTTCATCTGAAAAATCTACCCTTTCTATGCTGATTTCCAGTAGGAAAAACCAGCAGTGTCTGAAAGCCAGGGCAATGCAAGCTTTCACAAGGCATCCAGGCAGGTACTCCTGCTGGGCAGCCCTGTAATCTCATCTATTCCCACCTGCAGAGGTGGGAAAACAAAATATTGGCCATACAATTTACTCCTAGGAGCTCACCAGTGCATGTCAACAAACAAAACAGATATTCTTCTAACAAAGGCAACCATCAGAGCTCCAGTGAATTAATCAGTAGGGTTCAACTGGAGATTAGTGTAAGGTAAAGACATTTCTGAGCAGGTAAACCACAGTAAAAAACTGGAAAAGGAAAAATCTCTGCCCAATCTTCCCCCTACCTATATTAACAAATCCTGTTAGCTGTAAACAAGAACTTAAGAGCTTTATACAGACAAGTGAGTTGAGTATCCTTCTGTCATTTTTAAAAGGCACTGAAATGTCATTTTGGTGTACACTGCAAAACTCTTTGTATTATAGCCAGAGCCACAGAACATTGAAAGAAAACAGGAATTCCCCAGCAGATCAAAAGTAAACAGTCAGGAAGTAATTATGCAGATAAAGTATGCCCTGAAGTAAAAGCTTCAACAATAGCCATAAAAGCAGCACATTATAATAATCAGCAGTACCTAAATAACTGAATCCCTAAATATAGAGAATGTGCTTCTGCAGTCAGGAGGAAAAAAGCAGTTCCACAGATTAGAGACTGCCTGCTCAATGTGTGAGGTATGGTGTGCACTGCAGAACAGGACAGCTGCATGCCACCCCAGAAAAGTGCACTTTTCAAGTCATCTCTCAGGATATAATGTTCATTCTCAGTGTTTTATGAACTAAGGCAGAGCAGATGGTGACAACTAGTTTGAAGTATTGCATCCAAAGGAAGCTATTACCTCTCATTCCTCACTAAAATGGAAATTTACTCCTCTGTTGTTTCAACACTGTCAGCACAACACTGCTGTTTTTCTCTAACACTTCTCTAACAATCTAGCATTTACTTTCCCCCAAATGCTCCTGCAGTAACTTTTCATAAACTGCACATGAGTTTATTACAAATGCTGCTTTCTGCAAGGATTTTGATTTTAGCCAAGAAATTCTACACCACCAATTTCATACTTTTTGTTACTTGAACAACTTCAAAATTGGCTGTATGCAAAAAGAATGCTTTGGGTTGTTGACTGTATGAAATTCAGTGAGGAGATTTCAGAACAGCCTGTAGTTTCTATCAAGATTCAGAGGCATGCAAACAAAAAAAAAGCTGGGGATAAGGAAGGAAGAACTCCCTGTTTACAGAGTCTGTGGACTCTTGCCAGCAGCATTTAACCTGGGTCTTAATTAACCAGCACTGGAACATTCCAAATGAATCCAAGCACAGATGCTGCACTGCACAGGGGTATGCTTTGACCAAGAAACACAAGAACCTGTGGGAGAAATGATTGTGTTATTTGGTAATTGCTGGAACTGGTCAGGAAATCCAGCTTTGGTTTTAGTCAGATATACTGGAAAACAAAATTAAATTCTATAAAGGAGATCCTTAATGCAAGACATGTGTTTGCCTTTATATGGAAAGATTATGAAAAGACAATTTTAACTGTGCATCTTACCAAGAAAATGTGCAATAATCTGTTGCAGTAACATCTCCACAATACATCCTAAAACCCTTTTCCTTTTATTCCCATTGATACTCTGCATTTTCTTACAAGTGCTTTTGGGATGGGCCATATTATGGTAAGCAATGATATTCTTATATTCAACCAACGTTTTATTGTTTGGGGTTGAGTTCCCCACACACACAAAAAAATAAAGTATCTGAATGTTTAAGAAAATTCACTTTGGGGAAGAACAAAATATGGCTTTAAATAGATTTGAATCTCAAATCTAAGTGTACAATTATGTTCAGAGGTACAACTGGCCCCCTCATGTCAAAAATTCTTTGGAGAATTAAAAAATAAACCATGTAATATTGGCTAGCTGGTTTCTATGAGACAGTTTCCCTGTCACAGCAGCTTTCCTACAAATTCTCCTGTATGAGGCAAGCAACAAAACCAGCAAGATTAAGAGTAAATTAAAACCCATCCCTAGTTACAGCTCATTGGCAAGGGTATTCCAATGCTAAATTACAGACAGCCCATGACTGATTACAGGGACATTTCAAGGTCATCTTAGACAATTCCAGCATTCCTGCAATAAACAAATCCTTCAAGAACACATGAGGATCTATGTCCAAGACATTCAAGTGCATACAGGCTTTGCCACAGCTCTAGAGTGCACTGGTAGCAACTCCAACACTTAAAAAGGCATTTGAAGTTCTTAGTCTTTTTTCGTGTTCCAAGGATTTTTAAAACCTCTTTTCAACAACAGCTGATAACAAGGCTCTGAACAGGACAAGGCCAAATTCACCAAATGAGCTTCAAACTAATTTTTCTGATCCTGATAACCTGGGGGCAGGGGAGCAGAAATCAGAGCAGCAAGTCCTCCTGTTGCAGGTCAGGCATTTCACCCAGCTCCTGCAGCACAGTTCTCCTGCTGAGCCTGGACAGAACCATCCAGCCATGTTAAATATTTATACAACTTCTGCTGATAAAGTTTCCAGGTGACAAAGATTGATACTAGAATAAGTAATGAAGACAGGTTACTGTTACAGACTGCTAGATGATTCAGCCTGAGGATAACATCAAGCTACATTGAATATGACCAAGCTCATTGAAAATAGCAGGTTTGAGGAGAGCTGTGTGAGACACCTCAGTCAGTCCCTCTCCTTGTCACTGCAGCCTGATAGATGACACTCATCAGGAAATGGCAGCAAATTCCAAGGCATCTCAAAAGAAAAGTAGGGATAAATAGCTGGAGGCTGTCTTTCTTCAGCCATTTAATAGTAGAAAACAAGACACCATTTATAGGAGAGTTGCATCACTAAATACTAGAATATCTGCAACAAAAAGGATGAACAGTTTGTGATGGTGGCAGCTGACCAAGGCAGAGACAAAAGGAAACACTTCCACTGACCTAAGCAGCAGCTGAGTGGAATACCTGGATGAACTTAATTGATTCAGGAGCTCTATAGGACACATGGAAAGAAGAGATATCAGGCTTATTACCTGATAATCTTAATTTACCTGACAACAGCAAGATGACACCTGTTGAAGTATCACACTCTGGGGAAAGTTTCAACTCAGATTTCATAAGCAGAGGAAGCAGCTCACAATAAAAACACATGCAAAGATCATCAGTTGCCACAACACACTAAAAAAACCTTCCAGAAAGCATTTGAAGTGTCCCTTTTCAAAGGCTTTTTTAAGTAGATTCCCTAGAGAGAAGGGGGGAAGGCTTTTGTGTACCCAAGGGCCTGGTTTTAAAACACCACACTCCACACAAACACAAAGACAAAAACATGTGTCAAAACCAATCACTGAGCACTTTCCCACAGCAGAAAAAGGGCATTACTGGAGTTTAGCCATCATTCATCATGGACAGCACATCCTGACCAGCACAGACAACCTGGATGAAGAGAACAGAAAGTGAGATGGCAGAGTCTGAACCACTTCACAGCACCAGATCTGAAAAAGGGTGGTTGAACAAATCTGGAGAATGAGCACAGACAGAAATATCAGGTGAACTCAAAGAAGATGAAGTGATGTGACTAGAAGGAGGACATGACCATAAACTTCATGGAGAGGTGGGCTCTGAACTATCAATCCCAGAAACAGGACCAGGGGTCACAGTACCTGTGGAGCCACAATAACTCCTAGGATTTGTCTGCCCTACACTCATGCCAGGGTGTCCCAGTCCCTGCTCTCCATCCCATTATTGCCACCCTGAGCAATCTGTTTCTATTCAAGGCCCCACAAACATCTGATCCATTTCAGCACTTAATCCATCCTGCCCTCCTGGAACACACTTGAAACTTTACCTGTATTGATCATATTGCCAGGCACTACTTTAAATGCAGGGTGTAGGCACTCACAAAAACAATGGCACAGAGCAAGGGATGCTGACCACCTTTCCTACCTGCCAGAACTCTACTGGCAGAGCTATCTTGCTGGACAAAGCTGGTATATATCAAAATAAATACTTATTATGGCTACAGGAATTTGCAGCTGATAAAGCAAAAGGAGTAGTGAGTTTATTTTACAGGAAAACATTACTACTATCAGTTAGAGACAAGCTTATCATTAAAATAACAATGAATTCTACACCTGCTTGAGTTTTATAGCTCTGTCATTTAACTGCAAACAAGTTTAAGTGTTCCTCTTGCTTTCAAAAATTCCTCTACCAAGGCAACAATTATTCTTCAGGTTTTCATACAGCATTGAGAATTCAAGCTTATACTTTTGTAAAAGCTTCCTTTATTAGTTTTTGCACTGTACCACAGGAGAACAACAGGAATCTCCTTGAAAGGATTATTACAAAAGATTTAAGAATTTTATAAATCTCACATGGAAATTTAGATAGAATTTCAAACACAAGTTTCTAGTATTTGTGAATGCAGGTCTCTGTTTTTACAAGACAATGCCAAACCACAATTCATTCACTGGAGAGCAGAGTGAATTTACATGTGCAGCTATAACAGAACCACCCTGACAAGTCCATTTGGGGAGTGCTCCCCACAGCAAAGAACACTACACTGCTCCATTGGAGCTAGGCAGTACAATTTGTAATATCACAGAGTTTCAGCAGTAAACAAAAACCCCATCAGATGAGAACATACCTGTATGAAGCTGGACTTTCCCAATGACTCCCTCTACCAGGCCCAGACAAATGGGATTCCAAGCCAGAAGAAGATCAGTGGCTGCAAAAAAAGAACAAAGCTCCTGTTTTTAAACAGTAAACCAAACAGGACAATTAAATTGAACAGTCACCCTTCTCCACTTTCCCCACTTTAGAGGGTGGAAAATGTAAAATAATTCCAGCAATAATAAGATGATGTACATGTCCATTTTTGCTTGCTATGAAAAAGTGACTAAGTTTTCAACATAAAGCCCTACCACAGATATTTTCCACATTTTTGAGGGGGGAAAGTAGCTTTAGGCAGCAGTGATTAAATTTAATGGAGGCTTAATTGTTCTCATATCCACTAGAATTTTTAATGTAAGCAAAATTTTACTGGCTGTAGTGAAACTGAATAGAGGTCACTGAGTTACCAAGCACAGCCTCAAAACCCAGCAGATGTTGACTTTCACCCCCAGCTCCCTCCCATTTGTATCCAATTACTATGACTTTCACATCCTCTTTCTATAAACACACACACACAGACACTTCCCCTTCTGTTCAAGCACTCTCCACAGGCACATGGAATATCAGAGCACACAAAGTTAAGGTTTAGGTTTCTAGTTCTCCAACTCTTAACAAATTCCAAAGAACCACATAGGAAGTAGAAGAGAAAGCAGGAAGAAAATGAGTTTCTAACTGTGCTGCAGTACCTGTTCAAGGATTTGAGAGTGGGGGGAAAAGGAAATTCCTAATTCAAATCTTTAAAGTGAAAACAAATACTTCAAAGCAAGTATCTGTGTAGGAGAGAAAAATCTCAAAGGAGAAGAAGCTTTTCTATACCATGAAGGACAAGCTTCTTATTATTTACTAAAACACACTTGTTCCAAGGTAAAAGAGCTTCTCCAGTTGTAACATCCAGACTGAATGTCGTAGCTATTGGTGTAAGTAGATGAATATTTGAAAGAACAAACTCACAAAAGAGTACAAATTATCTACATAAACACTTTATCTAAAATACCTCCGTTTCTTCTTGTAAATCTGAGATCTGCAGGTGACAACTGACAGTAGGATTTTTTTTTACACAGTTGTTTTAGAACACTGAATCATCCTTGAAAGATTTGTAATTGAGGCCTTGATATTCCAAGAACACACATTGTTTTCCCAGCTTCCAGCATAACATTTAATAGTACAAGATTCAGCTAATTTCCTCATTAAATACAAGCATTTCCATGAGCTACAGTAGAAATGGTTGCAGTCAGGGTAGATCTGGAATGAACTCATTAAATGGGATGGACACAGACAAGCAAGAACTAAAAGCCCACAGCAGCAGAATTTAAAGCCATGTTTGCAGCAGCATGCAGGGCTGCAATTAATGTGTGTAACCACACTGGACCAAATTCCTGTTTCTTCCTTTCTCTGGAGACTTTAGCTGCACAGAACCTCGTGTGAATCATGGCAGAATAAAATCAACTCCCTGGGGAGACTAACACAGCTGAGCATCAGGAAGTCAGTGACAGTGGGTGTGACAGGTTTGGTGTGCCCTCAGTCCCTGCTGAAGCACCTGAACACATCTTGTATCCTCCTGGCAGATTTGTGCTCATACAAAACGAGCCCTAGAACAGCCTGAGCTCAGTTTCACTCCAAATAACACTCAGGAGAATCTCTGTGCTGAGTGGGAAATCTGCACTGGCAGCAAAGAGGAATGCAGGCAGCCTTCCTCACTCCCAAACCTTCCCCCTTCCTTCCCAGTTCTGTCTAAACCCTTGGACTCTTCTACAGCTGCACTGCCTCACACTTCATCTACTCATTGCTCTCTTTGTAATTAGCCTTAAATTCATATTTCCACCTGCCAGTGGTATCAAGCAGCAAACAAAGCCAGACACAGGAGGAATTTAAAGAACCAAATCAGGGAAGGTTTGCCATGACCACCATAAGCTTGGTAATCTACAATACATTCTATGTCTTTCTAAAACTCTGATTTCCTGCTGTGATAAAGTATTATTAGCAAAAAAACCTCACTTGCTATCCGGAGCCTTCCTCTAGGAGTTTACAAGAGATAAAAAAAAATGAGGAAACAAGATTTTTGTTTTAACTAGAGGAATAAAGAAAGAAAATTTTAGACCTGCTATAAGAAAATAGAACACAAGAAAAAGGACATAAGAAAATAGAACATCTTACACAGATATTTTATTCCTCTTGTGGAATCCAAGCCTTCTACAGGAATCCTCCTACCCCAGCAGCAGAGACACAATGAGAAATGGCTCTAAACTTTAAGTACAGACAAATTTTGGAAAAGATGAGAATGCATTTGGAATCAAACATTCCACTGTGGAATGCAAATATTCCACTTTCAGAGTTTAAAGGCAGCAAATACAGACCCACCAGCTGGGCAGCACTGGCTCTCAGGTCAGGGTGATTATCAAGCTGCTCATGGTAAAGGCTGACTGCTTTAAGAAAACTTTCCTTGGGGAAGGCAGGGCATAGAGGAAAAAAAGACTCATTTAGCAATATATAAGGAGCTTACCATGTTTTTCTCAGTGTCCAAGAAAACCTAGATGCAAAGAAGCCTTACAGGAGAAATGCTTGCAGGCTATGAAAAAAACACCACTTGTGGAATCACAGACTTCCTTTTGGTGACAGCACCACAAAATTTGGTTTTCATACACTATTTCTAGATAATATTTTATAGGAAAGTATGTGTGACAGCACAGAAGCAAGGCAGTTGTTTGGTTTTTTGGTTTTTTTTTAACTAAATAAAGCAAATCTGATTCCAACCTGATTAGAACTTTGTTATTAGTTAGAATTCAGTTTCCTGTGTGACAATCCTATCTCAGCTCAGAGCCAACACCCAACCATGCTGAATAAATATCACTACAGAAAACACCAATATGAACCTCTAGCTCCTGATGAGTGCACTCTGGAAATAAGAGATGGATGAGCCAAACAAAATAAAGGTTTAAATATAATTTTCCCACTCAGGCCCAAAGATGGGCTTTCATGCTGAGTGCACTCCTATCCACTCTGTATAGGAAAAAGATGCCTCCAACTTTTGTCTAACACTAAAATTGATCAAGACTGTTTCCTTGAAGCCATTTGGGAAAACTGGCAGCAGCAATCTCCAGTCACTGTCTTGTATCTTTGAAAATTATAACCACTCTATATTTAAAATCATTACATAAGCAAAGATTCAGAGATCCAAAAATGTTAACTGGAAGCCTGCAGGATATAAGTATTGAACTGTATTATATTTTACAGAATTTAAGAGGCAACCTAAGATGGTAGACAGTGATACAGGCTACAGAAGGTACCCACATCCTTTTAAAGTCGTAAAAATAACCATACAAAATAAAACTGAAAATGTTCAGTTCAAAGTTTTCAGACAGTATACATGAAACCTGGCCACATTTGACTGCTGAATGCTGAAAGAACTCATGACAAGTTTGATTCTTGTTTTCTTTTTTAAAGAAATGCCTATCAGTAAGAATTAACCACCACAAGGCTCTGTCAAAGGAAACTGAACTTTCCTTACAGACAAAACAGACAATGTTTTGAGATATAATGTGAAATACAACTTATCAATAGTCACTCTTGTTTCCCCACACAAGCTTAACTTCCTATAAATGTCATACAGTCCTCCTTTAAACCTCACAGAGCCAGGAACAAAGACTTATCAACTTTAAACTGCAACACAGGGATGTTGAAACAGACTTCTTACAGTACTGTGCTGATGATAAAAGAGCAGTGCCAAAACAGTCACTGTCAATGGAAGCAGAAAGTCCAGAAAGAATCACTGTGAGCAGTGAGATGAGTCCCAGGGAAGATATTCCCTGACTTGAAGAATTCTCTGCTGCCCTCAATGTGTTTAAATTGGAGAGAACTGCCAGTGTTTGACAGCTCTTAACACTGATGGATACACTTGCTCACCAAGCTTCCATCCTGAAGTACAAAATTGCTCATTCTTTCTTTCCCTCATCCTACTAAATAAATTCAAGCTACTGAAACAAACGTTGGGGTTTTTTGCTGATTCCTGTCAGAGATAAATGACCACTGCAATGCATTTACCATTCACAGTGATTGTATCAGCATTCAGCTGCAGCACAACAGAAGTTCTGTCACAAATTCATAACAAAACCAGCTTTGATGTGATTGACTTCCACCACCACCACCACCCTCAGAGCTCACCAGCAGCACACAGAGCCTTGCACCACCAGATAAAGTCTCTTTCATTCTTTGTGTTTACACACACATAACCCTGATAAAGGTGATACAAAAGCAACTTGGAAGAGCATCAAAACCCAAAACTGCTTTCTGGCTCCTTCTGCAGTCTACCACCAGCTGAGCTGATCCAAGGTCAGGCACAAACTCTGATTAGAAAACAAACCACTGCTTTGGGATAAACCACTTGCTCAACACAGAATGGCTGGAGGCAAGGCTGGCAGCTTCCTCAGGAGAAGGCAGGAAGAAAAGATGATTTAATTTGTTATCATTTGAATCTAGCCCATAGTGCCTGGTTCAAGCCATGGAGCAGCTGTAATTATTTTTTCCGACCCTGCTGTAGTTCAGAGGGCACACACACCTCTCATGTCCCTTGCTGTTGGCATTTGGGAGTGAAGCTCAGCTAGGAAGTGTTTCCTGACAGTGTGTTCAATACAGAACATGCACATCATCCCTGGATTTCCTTCAGGTTACACCTACCTGAATGAGCATGGACATTCATGTGGCAGTTCTCAAAAAGTCTTCCTGGGGTCTGACAGAGCACTGATTCTCCATCATTTTCATCATTCAACACAAGCCATGGATATTTATATAGAAAAAATAAAAGCAGAATGACTCACTATGTACAGCCAAAATAAATCACGCAGCTCTGCTAATGTAAATTTTAACACCAGAAGTGTTAATTTTCAGGAAGAAGCTTCAATATTTTAAAATAGATTTAAGGGTGGGGTTTTTTTTTCCCTTTAAATTGTGTCTGATTTAGATCAAAAACAACAGCAAGGCTTTATTATTAGCATTATTTGACCTTTATGATCTCCTGTGGCTTCTCAAAAGAAAGTCTGCTTTCAAGTTCCAGTTCATCTTTGAATAGTGTTCTGGAATTTTAGCCAGGATTAAGAGATTACAAATTAACTGGGAAGACTTAAGAATATAAAGTTGAATTTCTTTCTCTTGGAGGAAATAAAGTACTACTTATACAAATAAAACTTAGGCTAATTGAGTTTTCTTTTCAACACAGACTTCTAAAACTGTCTTTAAGCTACTTGCAGAAAGATGAAGCATTAAGACATTGAGTATTACAAGCTCTTAATTGTCATGAAGTGTTAACTTTATTTACTGGCATGTTCTCCTCCAAACTTTAAACAAGTTATCCCTTGAGTTAATCACCTGCTTTTCTGGGACACTTCCCTTCAATATCTCAGCATTAAAAAAGATGACCACAAACAGGTCAAGTACAATTTAGTGACAGATTTAAAGCAGTGGGGACGGCAGCACGCAATAATAGACATTTATAGTGCTGCTGCCAAAGCAGGAAAAAGCAACTAACAAAAATGAATAAATGAATCCCTACTGCTCATCTTGATAAAGAAATACTTCTTTGTATTCTGGTGCAGCCAGAAAATCCCTTGAGTCACCAGGCATTGCTTGGGAAACTGGAAAACATACGGGAAATGTTCAGTTGTCTGGAGAGCCTCCAGTGCTACATGGAACCGCACAAGGAGCCCCTGTGCTAGGAGTGCAAACAAACTGCTGCCACCAGTGACTGCTCCAAACACAGTCTGAGCCTGTGCATCACTGCCTTCCGAACATTCTGATCAAATGCCACACCAAGAAAAACTAAATTAGCACATATCCCAAATATGTATGTTTATTTGTCCAGTAGAACATGTAAATAATTTTTATTGCGTGTATTATAAAACATAAAAAAGATAAGAGGTTTTTAATGGGTGAAATAAGCATTATTTTCAAACAGCGTTTATTTTTATTAATGGTACAAAGTATTTTCTTCCCACACCCCCGGTGGACTGCCTTGAGCACCCCCAAGGTGTGTGCACCCCACTTCAGAGACCACTGATGGCTAAATACATCCAAAAAGCTTTGATGTGCACCTCAGCCTTCGAGATAAGAATCAGCTCCTCACATCCCTTCCACAAACCTGTAAATACCACTCAGAAAATCACCCAGCAGGGACTCTTAAAATGCAAATAAGTGCCAAGCCACTGGAGCTCAGAGGGTTGGTTTTTTGCTTGGTTGGTTTGGCTTTATTTTGCTTTTCTTTTTAACTTTAGAGCTTCCTTTTATTCTTCACATTGCTGAACTCTGTTAGCAAACACATTTTCTCAGAAGTAAAATAGAAATGGAAAAAATATCTTTTATCCTTCCAAAAGCAACAACTCTGCACTAATTAATATTATTCCACACCAACACACATTCATTCCCATTTTTAGCTGATATTTCAACAGAGCTCAAGTTGTTTGAGGATATACCCTTAAAGCTAAGAAAGCAGTAGGCTGTCTACATTTTTTAAAATCCTATTTACTCTGCAAGAAGGAAACTATCAATCAGGCAGGAGAAAGATTTTATTCAAACCTACTTACAAACCTGACAGCTTAAACACTATGTTCACTCATTCTGAAGATTGTCTATTAAAAGTTTGCTCAGCTACAGCCATACTGAAAGAAGAACACAGGAAAGCTATCCTATGCTCAAAAATTTAAAACATAAACATTTACTGAGCAGAAGGATTTCACAATTATGGAAATTAGTTTGTTTTACTAATCACTGAGCTGACTTATGCTAATGCTCCTTAAGAGCCATGGGAGAATTACAGTGTGAGCCAAGTTGAAGCAAGGTAAAGTTTTCCCTCACCATCACCTGTTCTTCTGATGCCATAATTAAATTTCCTCTCTGACTGTCCAACTCATCAGTCTCAAAGCACAAGATGAGTTATGGATTGGGAACAACCATTTCTAACACTAAATATGGGAGTTATACTCAAAAATTTGGCATGTGTTTCAGGAACAGACAGGATTTCAAGCCACTACCACCCCCCGTATTCCTCCCTTTATTTCTATTTTCTTTTAATTGTTGGGGAAAATTTGACTACTCAGATAACAAGCAGCAACATATTATTTAAGTGTTACTGGAAGGCATGCAAATATAGGGAAAAACTTAACCATCACCCCATGTGCAAAAGTTGCTGTTTTTCCTTAACTGAGAAACAGACAAGGAAAAAAACTGAAAGATAACAATTAATGACAGACCAGCATATTTGCCATTCAGATCTTGCAACCAGCTCTTGGGCAAGGTTATTTACTTTTAAATTTGGCTCAGAATTCCGTTTTCCAGTTCAAAGGATGTTCAAGGGCCTTGTTTTCAGTGTTTCAGAGACTCAGCAAACACTGCTCCAGGGCTCTATTCAAGTAAGGTTTCTGCCTTAAAAGGAAAACCTCAGTGTTCAAATGCTATTTCATTCATTTGGGTTCAGCTTTTCAGGAAAAAAGTCCTCTCCCAGTTTTTATTGGGGAAGATGTGTGGAGCAAGAAAATACAACTGATGATTAAGTATTAATAGTCCTGACTACTAAAGCCAAGCTTTAATAAAAAACAGTTTCTGCACTACTTCCAAATTCTTCCTCTAGATACACAACCAATAAATTCTCCTCTTCTTCATACTCCACTCCCATTACTTTATTTTCTATCCCATTCCCATCTGCAACAGTTGTTTTGAAAGAACACAAGCAGCACATCAAACAAGTGGCTGCCTTGTCCTGCAGTTCAGAGTTTAAAACTTAAAATCACAAAAGTTTTCACGTTTCCTTACACATAAAGATGAAATATCACCCACACCAATAAACTGTGAAACAACCTAACAAGAAGAGCAGTGTTCTCATGAAAAAACGACAAGCCCTTGGTACAGATGCAGACCTTTCTTAATTGAAATCAGAGTCCTCTGTTCTAAATATTTTAGCTGCAGTTAGTCTGCAATTTCCTACTCAATATTTAGTTAATACTAACTGATGAGATCAAAGATGAGTCACTTCTGCCAGAAAAATACAAGCCAAAGAAATCCACTTGAATTAGATTCATTTTAATACTGGGGGAAGGAAAAAAAAAAAAAAAAAGAACCAGCAACATCAAGATATGAGGCATTAGCATTAGGAGTTTTTCCTGTATTTAAAACCTCAGGTCATTTCAGCATGAACAGGAATTCCAAGACATCTACACATCTGAGTTGGGACAAGTTTGGCATTTTCAGAACTCTTCATAGAAAGAAAAAGAGAAAAAAAAAGAGAGGGGAACACCCTTGTCATATTCAACTCATCACCTCCTAAGACTCTACAGGAAAGTAAAGAAACACCTCACCTCAAGGTGTATTTAATTCTCACCAGGCCAGGCTTTAACACACTACCTACCCACTTAAGTCTCAGTTTTAGTTTTACTATGTTCCATAAAAAGAACTGCAGGTGGAATTACAAAGTAGATTTTATTTATAAAAGGTACAAAATAATTTCTCTCTTATAAATATATAGGAAGATCTCATCTCAGAGTCAGCAGCTACCACAGTGACTAATGTATGCAATATTTAATCAGAGGCAGGATACAGAGCAGCCCAGCCCACTCCCCTGCTCCCCTCTGTTCTCTTTCCCAGGAAGGCAAAAGCAGCACCAGGGACCCAAGTGCTGCAGATTTTTTCAGCCTACATTCTCCAGCTAATGCAGATCAGCTCTGACATCTGGTTTGTCACAGACGCCACAAGGACGTGGTGCTGACAACCTAGAGAGGGGAGGGAACAGAGGAACAGAATGAGCAAGCAAGGGTGAGAAACAGTGCAGTACCCACTGCAGCTAAAAAGGTGTCAAAAAACAGCTTGAGGTTCCTTCTGAAGTGACTTGAAATACTAAAGTTCCAGCCTCCTGTGGAATTCATTGCCCAGAATAGATAGGCAGTTTCCAAGACATACTACTGAAATTCAGGAAGGCACTTTTGTATGAAACAATTCAGCAGCATGACTTCACAGCCAGGCTGTCACCCCTCAGAGCCCTGTCTAGGACTGCTCTGCAGAATAAAACTTAGTAATAAATGCTTTGGTGGCCGTGGCATCACTCCTTACACCATTCATTAGCTCAGGGCCTTCACTTGAGCGCTCCCAGGCTTGCACAAAGGAACTGCTCTTGCTCCTCCAGTCTGCAGCCATGAGGAGCAGCTCAGGAATTCTGACAAGTCACTTCTACATGACTCCTGCAATGCCTTGGAGGAGGAAGGCAAGCACACAGCTGGAATATTAGATGGCCTTATGATTTGTGATTCAGAGATGACTTCACACTATCAGACTAAGACACCTAACATGAAATGTGTCCCCTGCTACTCTGAAAATACTGTTTGGTAACACATCCCTCACTGAATGTATTTAAAGTGCATTGCTTCAGTTGCTGACTCACAACCATTTTCAACAGATGAAAATGAATTCTGTAACAATAAATTCCTAAAGTGTTTGTTTGAAACAAACAAATGGCCATCTGCCACTAGTTTACAGTTCCAGAGGTAAAACACAGCTTAACCCATCTAACTCAGGCAGAGGCAATGAAGTCTTTGAGCATGACATCCCCAAAAGCTGAGTTAAATTCCAATCTGTGTATCCCTCAAAATATTTGGTAGGGTTTTGTTCTCCAGAGCAATGGGAATCAGCACAGTTAGAAGAAACAGTTTTAGTAGAACTTCTCTGACATTACTGCCTGGAGTACTATCAAGGCCAGCACAATGATAATAGAAGCTTTACACCATAACAGTCTCATTCCTTCTACTGCTGCTAAAAAAAGCTGAGAAGAATTCAGTGCCTTCAATACTTTTTAGCCTTTACACACACATATATATGTATTCATATGCAAAAATAAACACAATTTATACAAACATCATCAATAAAAAAATATTTGTAATCTGTGTAGAACTATCAATCAAGAGCCACCCAGAGCATAAACAGAGTAATCCAAGAGTGAAATCCTGACCAAGACCTCATGTAAGGAAGGCATGGTTGAACAGCACATGTTTTTTCACTACACTGAAAAATGCACACTCTCAATAGCCAAATTATTAAAAAAAAAAGTCTGTGATGCCAAAGTGATTCATGGATTTCCTGCAGGTGACTCATTAGTGCTTTCACTTTAGAGAATTGAAAAAACCCAGAAACGTCTTGTAAACACAGGCTGACATCTTTCAAATGAGGGCCAACCTCAGACTTTGCTTATGGCAAATATTTACCAAGATTATTTGACTTTTTTTTTTTTAATTCAAGCTGTTATCTCCATGATTCAAAGAGGTCAGAAATACAGCTTTCAATATCGGCCAATTTCTGAACATGCCTTTATAGCTGAGGGAGGGGCGTACTTTCAAGCTTAGCATCAGCTCTTTAGATTCAGACCTACTCTCTCAAGTAATGATTTGCAAGGTTTACCAGTATTATCTATTTCAACCCATGAATGTGCAAAGATTAATTCAGAGCAGCCTCTGTGAGACAGAATTTTTAAAACCAAGGCCTCCAAAACCAAGCAGAGACACAGAGCCAGATCACAGCCTTTTGACAGATTATTAAACATGTCAATGAACACAAGTTATGACTTTGTTGTTTTTTTTTTTAACACAGCAGTGACTCATCACACAGAAATCCATTTACTCATTTCCAGGCATGAAACTGGCCCCAATAATAAATGGTCAAATGTAATAAAATTGCAAACTTGAGGATATGAAGTTTTGTCTTAATACAAGAAAGAGCTATTGATCCAAGAAACACTTCCTTGTGAGAGAACTGTTTCTTTCTTGGGCTTACTTTCTACCTGCTAAGGTATTTCATTTCAGTCCACTGTCAAGAAGATGATCCACAGAGAGGGCTGGAAAAACAAAGCTGCAAACACATGGGAATGGGAAAGCACTGCTAACAATTGAGAGTTTCAAGCGGGCCAGGGGACTTCAATATCACATTACCTTTAGTTAATCTGCAGGTCACACACAATAGGGATCACATGGAAACTGCCTGAAAACGCAGAGGCAGGCACAGGACAAAATGCTGCTTGAACAGCAGGCAGACAAACTGCTGGGCACTGGCAAAGCCTCCAGGAGGCTAAAGGACACCAAGAAAAAATAAAACGCAGCAATGGCTGCATGAAACCAAGGCACTGATGCTTTTAAATTTGAAGTTATCAAACACTAATCTCCAGAACTACAGATCATTAGTTGTTTTAATTACTGTGGGTCAAGGAAGAGCTTTCAGCCCATGCAGATGGCTGTAACCATCACAAACCTCAACCTGAGGGGTTTTCTCCCCTGTGAAAGCACACATTTCACTGAATAGCAGCACTGCCTGCTAGCTTAACACCAATTATTTTGTAAGGTCACTTGCAAATCAAAGCATTGCTGGATTAGTGAAGTTGATGGACAGGAATTAGTCATGCTAACTTGACACAGATTGCAATTTTATCTAAGAGACATAAACAAACTACACTGAGAAGACACAACTCAAGGATGAAAACATGACACAAGAAAGTGAAGTATGAAAAACAGTTCTTTGAAAAAACACAGATAACAACGGTATTTGATGTTTATGTTTAAAGTTTGACCAGCCTTTCACAGAAGCTCCTAAAGTCTACTGTACTTGGATAGCCAGCCTGGTCATATACATGTTTAGCCACCTTTTTTGGCATAACACAGATCCCAGTTTTAGAAAGCTCTAAGTAACATCTGTGCAGCCTGCCACATGTTTGGTGAAACACAGCTATTTAGAGTTTCTTTCTCATACAAGCAGGGTCAGCGTGGTCCTCTCCACCAAAACTACGTATTAGAATCACAGAGAATGACAAAAACTCATAGAATGGTTTGGCTCAGAAGGGACCTTAAAGACCACCTGGTTCCAACCTCCTGCCATGGGCAGGGAGCACACATGGCACAAAGCAAGGGTGGCATTTTATTTTAGAGACACCTTTACTCCTAGGTAGGACAGGATAACCACCATGGTTTCAAAATTCCCTTTTACACAGCTCAATTCTTGCTCGCGCTGCCTTCCCTTCAGTCTTGTACTAATACACAGTGGAGCCCTGAGCAATGGTCACACAGCCTTTCATCACTGAAAAATTCAGAAGCACTTCAGAAGCCACAGAATCACAGAACGTCGAAGGGCTGGAATGGACCTTACAGATGACCCAGTCCCTCCCGCTGTATCCACCTGTTCAGTTTCTGGAAGAGGCCACCACGGGACCCATCTGCCCACAGACGCAATGCCCGGGAGCATCCCTTATGTAAGGCGGACACCGGCCCCTCGCCCCAGCGATGCTCCCCGGGGATCACCGGCTGCCTACGGCCACCGGCACCGCTCCGGTCACACCGGGCGCGGAGCGGGGGCAGCGCTGCTTTATTACCGGGGAAACGACCGCACGGAGAGGCGCGGCAGCCGGGACACCGGGACCTCCCGCGGCCCGGGGCTGCTCCTGCGACCTGCGGGGCGACGGGCAGCGCTACCGACCCGCCGGGGACCGGCCCCGCCCGCTCCCGGCTGGCTCCCAGCCCGCCCTTGCCCGCGCAGGCGGCGGGCGCGGCCGCGGGGGTCTCCTCACCGGCTCGCAGCTGCAGGCTGCCGTCCCTCCGGCTGCACCAGAGCGCCCGCTCCCCGCTCTGCAGGATGTAGTGGTCCTTGGCTTGGAACAGCTCCATGCTGGCGCGGGGGAGCCGCCGGCGGAGAGGGACGGAGGGCGGCACGGGAGGAAGGGGCGCTCCCGCCACCGCCGCCGCCGCGCGCGGCCCCGGGGCGGAAGGGGGAATGGCCGGCGCGGGGGCGCGCGCTCCCGAGCAGCCGCGCGCACGCGGGCGCTGCCCCGGAGCCGGGGCGCGAGCGGGCGGAGCGGGCTCGAGCTCGGGTTCCGCTCCCGCCGCCGCACGTGACAGCGCCCGGCCCCGCCCCGCGCGCGCTTAAAGGGGTAGAGCAGGGGGCGGGGCCCGAGGGGGCGGGGCCTGTGCTGGAGGCGGGGTCTGCGAAGGGGAGGCGGAGGGTCTGCGGCCCCGGAGGTCGTACAGTGGTTTTTCCTCAGCTGCTTCCCCTCAGCTCGGCTCCCCTCAGCCCGGCTCCCCACAGCCCGGCTCCCCTCAGCCCGGCTCCCCACAGCCCAGCTCCCCTCAATCCCGCTCCCCTCAGCCCACCTTCCCTCAGCCCACCTTCCCTCGTCCCCGCTCCCCTCAGTCCGGATCTTCTCATCCCCTCTCCCCTGAGTTCCGCTCCCCTCAGCCCTCAGAAGGTGATACACGGTATAACTCGTGCTGAAAGGAAATCTCAGGACCACAGCACACGGCTCGTCGTTATGTTAAATATTTATCCAGAAGGCGGCATCTGATGAAAGGGCAAATCATTCCATTTCTTCAGCAGGCAACACTGGAAAATGTACATGCAAACTTGTCACTGCTGCAGACCCTTCCCAGCCTTACTGAGGGCTTGTCCACAAGCTTCCAGAGCTTTTGTTTCATCACAGAAGCTGAAGTCCCACTCGCTGTGAAATTGAGGAAGAGATGGACACAAACAGAAAGCATCCTGTCCTGCATACGGCCAGGGCAGGGATGGAGCAGCTCTGCTGGGCACCCGGCGTCCCAGTGAAGGGCTGCTGGCTGCTTCAATTCACAAACTAAAACATTTACCAATTATTGTTAAACCACCTACAGTAGGCGAAAAACATTACTTTCAAACCACTCTTTGAAAAGATCTGTTTTTCTCATACTATTTTTCTCCATTGATACATATTAGTGATGCTACAAAACACTAAGTGACTAAAGGACATTAAGAAATGAGAAATCTCATTATTAAATGTGAACATTCAAGAGCCAGGGAAGAGCTTGATTTTGGGAGGTACAGTCTAAAAAAGCATTTAAGTGCAGGCATGACTTTAAATGTATAATTTAAATAGCTTTAATAGAACATAACATCTTTTAAGATAAGTATGCACTTCAAGAACTTTTCTGCTTTGGGACTAGGAACTGAGCTTCTCAGTGGGTCCAAACATCATTTTTGCTCCCATATCTTTAGTCTGCACTATCATTCATTAAATATTTCTCATCTCTATTCTGCTTGCATTTCCCAAGCAGTTCAGTGTTGTAGCACAATGCACAGGGTCACCATTAAAATGCTTGCAGGGATTTCAAGGACAGACTTTTGTTTTGCCCTTTTTCACGCTTTGATCAGAGCTTTTTTTTTTTTCCTCCCTGTGGGTAGTTTTCTGTTTGCATTCAGCGTGTTTTTCCATAGATTCACAGCTGGGTGCTGTTTTTATGAGCCTTTCAGCTTTAGTTAGCATAGGAGAAAAAACCTGAAAGATTAATTTTGCATTTTTGCAATTCATTGTCACTAGCTGACGGTAGGGAAATGCGTAGGCTGACAATTAGTCATGCAGTCTCAGTGTTACCTGATTGCCAGCAGCTTGAGTTCAAGTTTCAATGTTGGTTAACAGGAAGAGATGTGATTTAGTAACACTCCACACTTGGAAATACAATTGGAAGTCCAATTGGCTGGATAGATTGGACAAATACACCACTCCTCCTGAGGTGAAGGGTACCAGATTTGGAAATGGCACTGTAGACGGGGGGAGGAACTTTATTTCTAAATGTTGGCTATTAAGAAGTCATGCAACAATTGTTTTGTTTGTTTGGCCTCAATGCTCCTGGCAGCTTCCAGAGAAACATTAGAAAAATCTTGGGTCATCTTTTTTGATGATGCCAAAGTAACTACAGAAGCCTTTCTTGTTATCCTTCGTACTCCTTGCTAGTTTTTAATCCAACAGTGCTTTGTCTCTTCTATGTTCATCCCTTTGTGCCCAAGGCAACCCCTCTATATTCCTCCCTGGCATTCCCTACCCACTTCTGTTTTCCTTTGGAGCTTAGGGAGGTTCTCTTAGTGAGGTTTCTCTCCTCTTCTGAGATATGTTTTTGAGAAAGCTTTTGTGTGCTTTTTAGAGAGGGTCTGCTGTGCATTAAACAGAGACTGAAGAGTCTGCTTTGAGAAGGAACCTCCTCAGAGCAAGAGCAACACAAGAGGGTCTCCTGGCAGGCAATCTAGTGGATAAAAGAGATTTGTTTGGGACTAGAACATTTTCTGAAGTGCCTGTAAATGTACTACTGAAAAATAGTTGTGTGTTGTGTTTTATAACAGAAAAATATAAAACTACTGGCAGGAACATTCGCTTTTTGGCAAGAAAATGAAAACTCTCAAAACCCAGGGAAAGCAGTTCTGCATAAGAATTTTTGCCTGAATTTATTTTTAGCTTTCTTTTCACTGAAGAAGCTTTTTGTGGCAGCTGTAGTTATATCTAAAGGAAGAGGAACTCTGGTATTTCCTCCTTCGCCATGAAGATCTCTTACTTGCAATGGGAATATTTCTATTTCGGTGAGCACTAGGAAGTGAACAACCTTCTCCCTTCAAAGCAATGTGTATGTGGTTAATATCTGCAATACACTCTAAGGCTTATGGACAGTGCATTGATTTCCCTCTGTTGCACTGGCTCTTAAGAGCAAATCAATGGGACCATTTTCAAAAATAAATGAGAATGTTTTGATTGCCTACGATTCTTTTATTCTGGAATTGCAAATTGCACTTTGCCAAGCCGACCAAGCTGGTGCACACAAAAAGATTCCTTACTGTGTTGTTGGGCTGCCTTCCTCAGTTAAAATATGGTTTATACTGTACCAAGGCTGCATTTAATTCCTAATTTCTCCAAAGTAAACAGCAGGCTGTTCTTCACGGCCATTGTAATCAAATTTGCATCTCATTTAAAACAGATTCTACTCACTTTTCCTCAGTCTGAAAAGTTAATGGTTTTATTACCCTTTGGAAGAACTTCTCTCCCTTTCTTTACTTGTAATTTGGGCTGGGGTTTGTCCAAAGAGCAAAATAGCTCACATTACAAAAAGAAAAATTCTGCCTTTAGAAAGGATAAAAAGTAAAATTTCAGGATCACTGGAATTTGTCTTTTAGAAAAAAAAAGATTTTTAAAAGGTTTTTTTTCCTGATACCATTTAGCCAATTTGAATTCATTTTACAATTAGCTTTCTTGGAAGTTGCTTTAATTTCCCTAGGGTTTTTTTTTTCCATTTTAATATTATAGAAACAAAAAACATCATCGTTTTTGTAATGTTACTGCTGAACAGCTGATTGAATCCAGCTTCTTCCTCAGGATGTATCAGTAGATTAGACAATAAAACATTAAAAGTAACTATATATATATATATATATATATATATATATATATATATTCAATTGAATGCATATATATATATATTCAATTTTTGCATAACTAACTTTGTATTTTTGCATGACTTTGAATGCTGTGGGGGCCAAGCATCAAATGACACCTGAAGAACACAGTAGTTGCCAAGTGCTGAAGTGTTATACATGTCTTTTTGTCACTTTTCCCTGGGTTTGGCTGCCCTAGGAAAAGGATATGTATTAGCTATTCAGTGCAAAAATCTGTCAGTCATATGTGATGGAAATAAATGCAGGAAAAGTGGGAGGGAGGGGTTGAATCACATTCCTCTTGCTCCCTGGTCTCCTGGCACTCATTATTTATACAATATTTATGAATTATTATGCACTGTTTACATTCATGCCATGCCCAGGAGCTCCAGTTGTGATAAGGATCCCCACTGTGCGAGGTGCTGTGCAGAGCCAGCAATGGCTGCTCAGATTCCAGGGATTTAGAGCCATTACAAAAGGCAAGGTCAATAACAGAATAAGGTGTTTAAGGGATAAGATGATGAGGCATTTTTCATCAGCTTGGAAGCCAGTGGTCTCAGCTTTCCAGGATTTAAGCATTACCGAGTTGAGATGGAAAATTACTTTATTACTCCATTCAATTAATAAAGTTTTAACATAAATATTTATATTATATCACTCCATTCTCTATATTGAGAATAACATGCTTTCAAAATAGCACTTGTACAGCTACAGCAAAAGCCTATGCCACAAATTAACTTGGGGTCAAACCCTCCTTTCCTCACCCCAGAAGTTGTTCCGGAGGGAACTTTGCAGGGTAAGGTCTGACACGCTGTGACATTCAGCAGCAATACTGGATGCTGCTAAAGCCAGCTTAAATAATCCTTGCCTCCTTCCCAGCTGTGTGTTTCTATTCCTGTCCCATGCCTGCGCTGGATAGCCACAAGCATTTGTGCAGTATATTGTCAGCTGGGTTTGCAGATGCACAATAACCTATTAAATACTATTTTTGAAACTGGATATCACAGTGACTGAGGTTAGAACAGACTCACCTGGCCTTACTGAGCAGAAGGAGCCTGATTTTGTGGGGTCACCTACCTTAGTGTCACTCAGACAGTGCCAGTGTCACAGTGAGCAGAATCAGATCATGTCCATGGTATGGGTCTGTTAATGCCAACCGTGCCTAGGTTAGGACACAGTGCCATAGAACTGCCCTCTGAGTAATTTCACTTCCAGTATTAAAAGCAAGAGTTTAACTAGACAGCTGCTGCTGAGGATCCAGCTTCTGAGCTATGCCCACTCCAGGGGCTTCATTTAAGATTAGATCTGGTTTTGGCCTACAGACCCCTCCTCAGGCTTCATTTAAGATTAGATCTGGTTTTGGCCTACAGACCCCTCCTCAGGCTTCATTTAAGATTAGATCTGGTTTTGTCCTACAGACCCCTCAGCAGCTGGAGCCTGTCAGAGGCAGTTCTAAAGTACATCTCCTGTTTTCTGTTGCAACTCTTAAGGAAACCAATTCATGTGCCCACATATGGAACAGCAGAGCTCTGGGATGAGCCTCAGAGAGTGTCATCCAAAGGAGCTTTTTCAGCTCCATCACCTTTCCCAAATGTCATGAGGTGGAACAGGAAGAGTGCTCTTCTGGAAGCCTTGCTCTATCTCAGACATTCACCAACAGAGATGAGGTGATTGATTGCTTTTAACACTGGAAGTGAAATTACTCAGGCAGAAATGTGGAGCCATAAAAAACCTCACTCACACACGTATCCACTGGTCTTCAAGAGAACTCTTATTTACAGAAGCTCAGCCTCTACATAATGCTGCATTTACACTGCAGAGACACCTCAGTGTTTAAGAGGAGTAGGGATGTGTGAAGTTCAGAAAGTGACACTCAACCCTCTCCCCCCAAGAGCAGAAACTCTAGCTGCCAGGCAACAATTTAGGTGAAAAAACACTTATCAGCTTTTCCTTCATCTGTGGCATAAAAAAGTCCTGTGTAGATCTGGCAATCCTCAAGCTCTTGATGCTCAGTTAAGTACTGTGCCAGTAATTAGAATTCTTATGACTCTCAAAGGACAAAACCAGAAGATTAAAAGAACTTCATTTTCCTGTGAGATTATATGTTCTATACTTGAGTGACTGGGAGAGATGATCATTGCTATATACAGGCTAAAAGTGTTTATTGCTGGCTTTGCTTTCCTTGTGCAATGCTATGTAGGTCATTGTCAAACCTAGGGAAAGAAGATAGACATGAGACGGAAAAAGAGGATTGAAAATCAGAAAGTGTGAGTCCTTGTCCTTGAACACACAGCAGGTTCTTTGCACCACACTTTTACATTGATGACTAAAGGTAACATTTGTTCCCTACTATGCAAAAGTCTTATAGCCAGACTACAATGATATGTGTAAAATGTTTTAAATTGCCATGACAACAGTTTACATTTGTATTTATATGCAGATAAACGAGAGCAAGGTCTATCTTTTATGGTAATAATAATAAAATAGAATTTATGTATGATCATACCTCAAACAACTCAGGGCAGTTCTGTATTTTTGTTGGAGTCAGTCAGGTTCTGCAATTGTGGGGGGGACTGCCAGTGAGAGGCAAGATTGGTGTGGAGCAAGGTGGCATAAGAGCCACGTGAAACACTTGGCAATGTGCTTTTCACTTTGATATTTTAATTATATTACAACATCTATCTATCTGAAGAATTTATGTACTGCATTTCTGTAATAGGTTTTTACTCTGGCTTTATGGCTATGTGTGATAAATCGGAGGGCTGTAACATTTTGACAGGTATGGAGCTACACAAATGACTCAGCTTCACCTGATGTTTCTGAGATAAGGTCAAAGGCATTCCTAAACAAAATTTTTAAATAGCCTAGAAACTGCATATAAATGGTCAACTGCCTCTTTGGGGGAAGAGACACATGAAGAATTGCAAGGCACTCTTTTATGTATTAAGGTGATATACACCATTGCACCATACAGGATGTAGGAGGAAATAGAGCTGTCCCTGAGTGATTACTGAAGGGAAAATGAGAAGCATGTGTTGTTGTTGCAGGAGTTACACTGGGTCATCAGTCTGGTAGGGCCAGCTGCAGACATGATCAGCTTGGAGAAGTAAGTGCTGACCTTTGAAAACTGACAGAGGATGAGGCCCCAGAAGGTAGGAAAAGTATTCAGGTTTCTAATTTCCTATTGTTTCCCAATGTCTGTGAAACCACTGGGTGCTTATAACTTACTATGTATTGAGGAATCTGTGCCACCATCCTGAACCTAACAAAGGGAAAGTAGGAAGAGTCACAGAATTTTACATCTTTTCTTAAATGAAAAGAAAGAACAGAAAAAAACCCAAAGTATGTACTTTCAAATACCTCCAAGACAACAAAGCGTGAACAGTTAAGATAGTAAACATGAGATTGAAGTAAGATCCTTTCTTCTTATGAAAGTTTAGCAGACCTGGGCAATAGCTGTGCCTGCAATTTATATGACTTTTGATCCTGTTCCTTGTGATTTCCCTGTAACTACCTAAGGAAATATGGTCCACTTCTGGCACCTCCACAGTCCTAACATTTGGGAATTTTCTCCTGGAGAGTGGTTGCTAATGGTTGACACTCCAGTTTGGTGCTATCCTGGACCTTTGCCAATGGCCCCAATAATGGAATAACAAGTGTACTTAGGAAACTCGTCAGGCTAGAAGGGTCAGAAAGCCCCCTGTGTATCAGGATTCCATTGTGAGGTCATTGTGGCAAGCTGAATAAATTACCTGAAATGAATGAAATGCCTGGCAAGAGGAAAAATTTTCAAGAGTAATAATCATCTGTATAAATACAAGCTCAGGAACAGTTGGTTAATCAGGAGTTCTGGGCTAATCCTAGATCATAAATTGATGGAGGAGCCATCAACAAAAAAGTGAAAAAGAAATCCATTCATATTACAATGAATACACAGGAGCATTATGCATAAGACCTATGCAGTAATCCTTTTACTCTGCTCTGACTCAGACCTCAGTGGGAATTCTATATTCAGTTTGATACAACCATTTTAAGAATTATCTACAAAAAACAAGCCAAAGGAAATCAAGGGTAATCTGAACTTTCAAAGCTGTGATTTATTATTTCAAGAAGAGGGATTTTTTTGGACTGGTTTCTCATTGGAAACAGGAAAACAGTCCTGAAACACACAAGAGTTGCTGGAAAGAGGACAAGAATAACTGGTTTCTTTGCCCAGTGTTGCTGAAGCACAGAATGGTGGAGGCTGAAAGGTACCTGTGGTTCAAGCCCTCTGCTCACAGCAGGATCAGCCAGGGAAGGTTGTCCAGGTTCATGTCCAGAGGGATTTGGGTATCTCCAAAGACAGTGACTCCACCCCACCCTGGGCAATCTGTGCCACTGTTTGACCACCCTCACAGAAAAATAAAAATTCTTAACTCTAAGTGAAATTTCCTGTATTTCAGTTTGCAGCCATTTCCTCTTGTCCATTCACAGGAAATCCATGAGAAGAGTCTAGCCCCATCTTCTTTTCTTCCTCCCTTCAGGCATTTACACACATTGAAAAGGTTCTCCCCTTAGTCTTTTCATTTTGAGGCTAAACAATCCCAAGTCTTATTCCAGAAAATACAAGTACTGAGCATAACCACGGGAAGAATGAGTTAGACAAACAAAGAATGAGTTAGAAACAAAGCATTTGGCTAAACAGGCCTGGGAATAGACAGCTCAGTGACATTATCTGGGCACTGTTCCTTGCTGGTGTTGTTTAAGAACAGGTTAGGCAAGACAGGAACGAGATAATGTGATCTCTTCCTATTCACAACCTACGAGGACTTGCTGCACCCTTAATTTTTATGAATCTCAGTCTCTTTGCCCATTTCCACATTTCTTTAACCTTCTTTTCACCCATTCCCTGTCTTTCTTGTCTCATGCATGGATCTGTCAAGCAGCAGTAGAAGTTTCTGTAGCAATCCCACAGAACTGCAAATACTTGCCAGCTGCAAGAAATTGCAACATCCATCCTACTCAACCCTCTTTGCTTTCTGTGCCTCTTCCTGCTGGGTTCTGAGCCTTCTGAACAACGGGCTTCATGTCATGTCCTGTGTGCTGCACTTCTGAGGTCACTGCCTCGTTAGAAATATGGTGCAAATTGAACTTGGGCATCCAGAGCCACCTGAGAAATGGTAGAATTGTCACATTTCAGTGGATCCCAGCACTTCCCTAAGGCTGCAGATACTTCACCAGAAGGTTTGGGCCACAGCTTCTCAATTAAGAAAAGAAAGCCTCCTTCACAAGAGTTTTGTTTCTTTCTGTGGCATTTATTAATTTATTTTTTTTCCTAGGCGGCTGTTGTAAGCTGTGGAAGGAAAAAAAGGAGAAAAAAAGAGCAAAAAGGCTGCCATTCCATTTCTCCCCCCTCAGACATATTTACCTCTTTACAGAAAAAACAGCCCTGAATGGGCAAAAAAAAACACCCCAAAAAATGAGAAAGCAAGATGAGCAAGTCCCCAAATAACTTTTCTGCTCAACTAAGCCAGTTTGAAATGAGGTTTCTGAGACCAGCTGGTGCACCACACAAGCAATTGTTCTGTTTGGCTGATTTGATTTGCCTCAAGCTGCAATGTTAATTACAGTGAAAAACATAAACACAAACTCTAGTTAAATTTGCTAACAATCCTAAAAATAGGAGCTCCTGTCCCACTCTTAATCAAACACAGCATCCAAAAGCAAACACAATTTAATACTAACAAAATCAACCGTGGCAATAGGATAGATTCTCAGTCAGAGTGTGTAATTTTAAATATCAGTTTTGTTTAATATATTTGATTCAGTTTAAGAAAGATAAAATGAAAAATTTATGTCCTGCCACTGTTCTATAATGCCTGTGGGGAAAGGATTTGAGGAGCACTGGGAATCAACACCACTGGGTTATATAACTGACACTCAAATAATTCCCTGTGCTACTTGTAAACTGGAATAATGGGCACATGACCTCTGCCATGGAGTACTTCATGACTGGAAAGCACTTTGGAATCAGGTAATTAAAAGACTACACAAGTACACACAGGAGCATGCAAAGTTCTCTGAGATGGAAATCAGGTGAAAAATAATCCCCAACAATTGTGATAATAGGATTAATTTATGTGGACACTACTCCATCGCACAAAGACCAATTTTTTGCTCTGTATTTACATGTCTTCTTCTTACAGCCCAGTTTGTTCAAGAGAAGGCTGTCTCAGCTATCAAACCATAAAAACTGGAGCAATCCTTAGAGTCAGAGGTTTGTGGCTCCTTGGCAGCCTTTCTTGGTGACATAAGTCACTCTGAAGGGATATGCAATCACTTCCTCTCAGGGAAATGGTGGCTCATATGAATTCTGACCCAGCCTGGCTTTGACCAAGAGCACCCTCACCAAAAGAAACATTTACTGAATAGATTGATTGCGATTTTAATGTCTTGCCCTTTCAAAATGGGTTTTTCAGAAATCAAAGTGTTCCACTGCTGCTCAGCAGGGACCTCAGGAGATTGTTAGCCTAACGTTTCCCTTCAAGCAGCACTTTATTTAAAAGCAGGGCTGAAATTTTACATCTTGCTGCTCCTCATAGTACATCTCCCAAGTCTGTATAAGTAAAAATAGCCGATACAAAGCGCTGGGACTACTTAAATCCTGCTCTTATTTCGCAGTTTGGAGGTTTTGGAGGTTTCTAAGAGCAGCACCTGAGCCATCTGATGTTTACGTGCCCTTAGACCGGCACAAGCGCTCCCGTCTCTGTCGCGCCGTGCGGGGCTCGGTGACGTCACAGCCCCGGTTTCCGGTACAGCCGCGGGGTTCGGGTCCGCCGCCATCCGCGGGGCGCTGCTGCCCCCTGCCGGCCGCCGCCGCGCTACGTCACGGGGCTGTGTATGACGTCATAGCGAGGCGAGCGGGGGGTGTCCCCGCACAGCGCCGAGCCTCGGGGCACCGGGGCAAGGTGGCTTTAGTCACCATTGTCACTTTAGTCACCATTAACCTCCTGGTTAATGCTGATGGGGCTCTCATGGGCCATTTTCATGGTGCGCCTGTGCGAAGTCACAGAATCACTGAATTGCCAAGGCTGGGGGAGACCTGCGGGATCATCCAGCCCAGCTGTCCGCCCCTAAACCCCAAAGCACTGCACCCAGCTCCTCGTGAACGCTCCAGGGATGGTGACACCACCATCGCCATGGGCAACCAATTCCCAATGCCTGAGAACCCAGAGAATGAAAGAAAATTCTTATAATATCGAACCTTAATGTTCCCATCTCAAAATTGGTATGATGAGTGCTTCATCACCACTCACTGGCACTGTTGGGTTCTTCCACTGAGTGGACTTTGACTTTAGCAGAGCATCATGTAGCAAAACACTTTAGTAGGAACAAGTGGCTCAGATCAAGCCCAAGGAACTTCAGGAGTTGAGATTTTAAATTCAACAGACTATTGGGGTTTTGTTTTGCCAATCTTTTGCCAAGATTTAAAATTTGACAGACCCTTCAGGTTTTGTTTCCCAAGATGTGCCTTTTGCACATGACCTGCTTGACTCACACTGGAAATGTCCATTTGAGCTAATACAAAAATCGAGTCTTTTCTTGCTCTGTCATTTACATAAATATACTCAGGCTCTGTTCCAACTTTTGAACAGCTTTGGCTGTCCAGTCCTTGAGACAGAAAATCCACCAGGGAGGACAGGGGAAATTGTAAGCACAAAAAGCTCCTTAAATCTCCTGCCCCTGAGAGGAGAGTTAAGGAAAAGAAGCAGCAGGAGGGGATTACTCCAATGGATCAGGCTTCACCAGCCACTACTGGGGACTCATGCAGAGCTCCCAATGGAAAACTGAGGGACAAAAAGTAAAAATATCACCATGTAACACTGAGAGAATTTCACCCTCTTGGTGATGTAGCTTGGATGGTACAAAACGTGAATAAATTATCAAGATAAATGCTTTAAGCCTCTCTGTAAAAATCTGAGAACGCATGTTCAATTTTAATTAAGCCAAGAAGGCATCACTTATGCTAAAGAAATAACTTTTATCAGATTTATCAGAGGAAAGTACAATACACTCTCACAAATAATAAAGATGTGTCTCAATTCTACATTCCTTGGTTGATAAAAACCAAAAATTCAAGTGAGTGAGTAAAATTTGCAAGCTTTTCTGTGTGAGCATTGATACAGGGCCTGGTTTTGCAGCTGGCTGATTCATTCTCTCCTGTAGAAAAGCCAGGCCCATCACACCAACGCTGACCTGCTCACTAATCTCAAAAGCAGGTGTCACTGAGAACAAGGTGTTTGAAACCACACCTTCCCCCAGTGCTTTGTCCACTTCAGTTTACCATCCTCTCCCTCAGTTAGGCTGTGCTCAGTTTCAAGGCCGCAGGAAATTAAGATCTGCTGTTTGTGTTCACTCCAGAAGAGCTGCTGGAAAAATTCCGGGTTTGTTCTTTCTGAATCTGCAGGCTTGTATTTTGAGATTGATGGATTAGGATTGTGGGTGGTTTTGAGATTTGGGATGAGGATTAGAGTTGTGGTTATGGAATAAAGAGGTGCAGAAATGAGCCAATGGCTTTTTTTGGGGGGTTTATAAACTGAAACTCTAATGTCTGTGGTGGGGTAATTATGTTCATGTAGACCTAGACTGGAAATATTTATTGTTTTTACGTGAAGATCAAGAGTGTGCAAGCAGTGTTCTACAAAACCCAGCTTGGAAGCCAAATCTGTAAGTGTTTGTTAAAATGATGGGTATGTCAATGTTGTTTGCTAAAACTGGAACTGCAGGACGCCAAGGCCTCCAATGCAAACCTGACACCTTTTATAGGCTTTGAAAAGAAACCCTAGAAATGCAGGCATCCCCCAGAGCCTGCCCACACCGCTGGGGAGCACCCTGCCAGCACGGTGGGCACAGGCAAGGTGAGAAAATTCTCTTCACTATTACAGGAAACCATAGTGGTCCTTCTGCTTTTCCAGCACAGAAGGAGGAAATTCTGGTGCCTGGGAGGGGCAGTGGTGCTGCAGGGAGGTGGCAGTGCCACTCTGGGACCCTCATGGGGACATCAGCAGTGTCCCAGGAGGAGAGACTGATGCCTTGTGAAAGGTGACCTAGAACAGAGACTGAACAGAGCTAAAGAATAAAGCAGGGATTTATTAGAAAGCCTCAATGGACACACCTTGGGCAGCACAAGAGCCCAGCCAGGGCCACACCCCAGGTGAAGCAAAATGGTCCCAAAATGCACGAGCGGGCACGGGCTCTGTCCCTGGGATCAGTTCTGCTCCATTTGCATCTTGCAGTTCATTGTCCCATTCCAGCTTTAGCCCCTGCAGTCCCACCCTGCTTGTTTTTCTCTCTCCAGCCCACGGGGTTTGTGCTCTGGGGCTGAGATTTGGATCATTTGTCCTTGGTGCCCAGCTGGAGCAGGAATTGTTTTGTCTCCCTGCTCTGTGCACAGAGCTCAGCATCCCCTGATGTGAGCCCAGACCCACACACTAAAGCAGCACAGAATGGGAAACATAGAAAAGCCAAACCTGAGGCATCAAGACCTGCACCCTGCCCCGGTTCTCTCATCGAATGACATCCTGTGAGGTGCCTCAGGTTCCTGTGCCACAGCTGGATACATTAGACTCTGACTGCAATCCCAAACCAGGGATGGGCACACAGAGGAGCTGCTGGGCTCACACCATAAATCTGAGGTACAGGAGGAACCAGAGTTCAGCCAGGCAGCTTCTCATGCAGCTCTATCAAATCCCATCCTCTAATTTCACAACCATGCCTCTTTCTTAGCGTAGTCAAGCACAAACTATTCAAGGCAGGGATTCCCTACGCAGGTAATTGTATGTTATATAACAAGAGTTACGTGTCTAATTGTTACTGAGGGGGGAAAAAAGGTATAACAATAATAATTGCTATAATTCCTGCCTTCTCCAGTAGTGCCTATTCTCCTTGAAGTAATCAGGGACTTGTTGCTAGGTAGTTAATATTAAAGGTACCTTAAATATTTTAATGTGTCTATGCCTGCTGTTTCTAGGCAGCAGTATTTGTTTATGATATTGTTATCCAGCCCTACCTTACATCCTTTATTCTGTGTAATCTAATACATCCATACAGCTAAACTTCAGTCCTGATACTTTAGTTTGTCACAGAGTAGCATATTGAAGTAACTACTCTTTAGAATGAAAAGATACCTCTGATGTACAAGATTTAATATTTGTCAGGGTGCTAGTTAACAAGCTTAGGAACTAAATGAAACAAATAAGGCCATTTAAAATTTGGTAGTGCTTCAGTGCACTTTCAGCACCAGCAGATGCTTCCATCTGCCATAGTGCAACTTTCCAAAGTTTTAAAGCAAATTGGATGATTTCACTCTTGGGTGGAGAGAAGCCCAATTTGGATTGATTTATAGTTACCTTGATCCTTGTTTTCATTCTTCCAGGCATGTTCCATCTTAAGAGCTGGCTTTATACTGGGTATGCAGTCATGCAGAAACCTTGACAAATGTTTGAGTTTATTGGCTCAAGGTCAAGATCACTTTTCATTGATGAGAGAGGTTCGAGTTGAACTCCCAGCACTTTTTTGGAACAAACTCTTTAAATTTTTAGGAGAAATCTTCACATGCTCTGTCTTGCTCTTTTTTCTAAGTGGTAATAGGTCAAGGGAAAGAAACATTTCATGGTTGTGGAAAGGCAGCTGGGGAGAGCAGGAATGGGGATGAGACAGGAGCTCATCATCAATTGTGACACGAGGGAAGGTCCTGGGGACCAAGTACTCACCAACACCTGAAATGCCCAGCTGGGGATGTGTGTTATCATTTCATCAGTCCTTTGCAAGCAAAAATTGCTGCATGTGTGGCTGCTGGGCAAAACTGCTTTAGGTTTTCCTTGCTTTCATCTCATCCTGATTTAAATAAAATAGGCAAGCTCACACTGGGTTAAACATTATGGCTCTCACTAACAGATTTTACAATCTGAGCTGTGCACTTGGAGTGGCAAGACAGAGTGCTGACAACTCCTATTCTTTGCCACAGATCAGTATGGGCTGCAGAAAAAACCCACATTATCTGCCTGCCAGCCCTGTGGGAAATGCACAAGGGAATTATTCCAGACACTGCTCATTTCTGCAAATGGAAGGAGCAGAGCTTTCCTGACAAGACAGAAATGGATGAGAACTCAAAGTTCACAAAATGATGAAAAGCAATAAATCAGGGCTTCAAGTAACCCATGCGGATGATTTTGCAAATCTCATCTGTTCACTGTCAGGGGCTGAATAAATGCAGTAAAAAACAGGCTAAGTTCCATAGCCCTGTTGTTGCTAAATTCAGGGTATTTCTTTTACTGTTTTAAAACTCAGTTAATCTCCCATTTAAAAAAATTATATTTGTGAAGTCAGATGAATCATCTACCCACTGAATAGATATAAGTAGTAATATTTCAAAGTTTGTTCCATTTTCTTGCCTGATCACCTCATTCCTAACATAGGCACCATATTTCATTAGAAATGAAATAATTAACTGGAAATAGTTAATTATTTTCATCTCTATCTCCAGCCTTTTTCCCAAGACTTCCAACAACGTTATCTTTAGTGCAAACCCTATCAGTGATTTCTGTGTTTGTTGTGGCACACGTCAGAGAACATTGCACAGTCCTTGAATAGATGTCAAATGTACAGAACCAGGGATGAAGAACTCCAGATTACATTTTTAATTCTGAAACATGAAGTGGGTCCTTACAGAACATTGCATTTCGGAATTGTTTTCTGAAATATGTGTGGCAAATGTGCTTTTATTCTTACAGTCTGAAATTTAATGCAAGACCCTCCACTTCTGCTTGCACTACAATTTGCTGGTGCAGGGACATATGGAAGATAAAGGCTGGCTGGACCTGTTCCTTCCTTTCATGCAGATTTCCAACTTCTGGAGTGGAAATTCCAGCAGGAACAACTGAACTAGCCTCTTTATTCTTTTTAAGTTGCTTATTTATAGATCCTGGAAAGGTGTTTGACTGAGAATTGGTGTGTTCCCCTGCTTTGTAACCAGCCTCTTGCCCATCTTAAAATAACTCTTGCTCTGGATTAGAGGGGCTGGCATTCAGTTACATTGGTCTATAGTGTTACAGACCATCCACGGTCCCTTCGTGCAACCCCATGGATGTGTTCTTTGGGCAGAGCTCAGGAACCCAAATTATCCAGTCTTAAAGGCCAATGGATCTCAGTGCCATCCATTTATCTTTAAGCAGAAGATTTATCTCAAGAAAGAATAAACACACTTGTATTTGGCTCTCCTGTACCATTGCACATAAATAGGTGAAAGTGCCAATAAAACCACTGCTTGCTAAATGCTAAAATGATTGAGTTCATATTTCATTAATGGCAGTACTATATCTACCCAGAGAAGTTTGGCTTTAGAGTTTTAATATTTACAGTAAGGCTCCAGGAAATGGTATTTTGTATGGTTAACTTCTGGCTTCAATCTGTGTTCCACAGCAAGTGCTGGGCTCTGATTAGTTTTTCCTGAAGGCCTCCTTTACCCAAGTGGCCCAGAAAGGCTGGATTTGTTTCTGTCAAAAAAACTGTTTTACTGCTGGATTTTGTAACAAACCCAAAATTTTATGATATTCAACTTTTACAGCACCAAGATTTGTTTCTAGGACATCTGCATTTTATTTCTTGGACACAACAGGACCAAAAGCACAGAAATTATTGCCCATTACTAGGCCTTTAGTCTAAGCCAGTTTTCCCCCATGTTTGTGTACATTTTATTTGAGTTCATGATATGGTGCCTTCTACTTGATTACCTGAGTATTTAAAAAGATCAAGACATGCACATTATTTAAGGAGGGAAGCCGAAAACGTAGCAAATTAAAACCTTCTCATAAGCATACCTTGACTGAGATTTGTCCTCTTCAGCAGCTGTGTGCCAGCCAGCAGAAGCTATTTTTTTATTATAATTATTTTTAAAAGAGATACCCTCCCTGAGGACACTGGATCAGGCCTTTCCTCGACTTACCTTAGCCTGAGGTGCAGGGGCAGAATCTGCCTCTACAAACTGCTGTGCTGCTTTCCTGCCTCCTGGGTGGAGCGTGGTTTGTGCCCCTTTCCCTCCCCACCCTGCCTGCAAACACAGCTGAGCCAGCATCGAGCTGAAAGCAAAACAGACCCCAGGTAAAGGGTTTGTCCCTGCCTCTGGAGAGGAATTAGACACCAATTCCTGTCTCACCCTGCTCCCTGGGGGCAATGTACCTGCTGCCCCTTCCTCGGGGCATGGCATGGCTTGGCAGCCTGTAAATAAATAGTCAAAGTGCTATATTTACAGGAAACACAATGCCTTGCTGCTGTGAGGGTTTAAATATAGAGAACAGGCCACTACTGGCATTTAAAATAGCACTAGCTGGACAAGATAGTGCAATCAGAAAATAGCCTAAGCTTTTACTGTGGTTCCATGTACAGGCTTTTCATATCCCGCCTGCTACTTTCAAATGAGCTGAATCAGTGCCTTTCACTGACAGGGGATCATTTGCTTTTGAATAAATTGCATTTCTTGAACAAAAAATTTGTTCAATTTTTTGAAATGGCTACTGCAAATGCACCGTGTATTTGAAAGCCTTGCATTCAACAGCACAGCTGCTGTTTGTTGAGCACAGCTGTATTTGAGAATTAATGTAATAATTCTCATGGCTTTAAACTCTTAAGTGCTTTCTACCTGAGTTTCAAAGCAAAGTTTCCAGCTGTCCCCCAGGGTGAAAGCACAGAGCAGGTACCACCATCCTGCAGAAAGGCAGAGAAGGAGGAATCCCCTTCCCCTCCCCTGCCAGCTCCTCACATCCTTGGTACCGAGTCAAGGCAGCAAACAGGCTCTGCACAGAGTAGGTCAGGAGCTCACAGGGAATGGGTGGGAATCTCCAGCTGCCTCCTCCTTGGCCCCTCCCTGCTCCCAGCCCATATGCAGGGTTTGTAGCTATGCTGATGTGTCCAGACATATAAGCTGGACTGGGCGCAGTTGAGTCTTGAGCAAGAGAGGAAACAAAGAGAGCCTATGAGTCAGAGCACCAGTCTCCAGCTAGGCAGCTCCAGGGCAGACAAATGTGCTTTCCCTTATTAGGCCACATCATGAAACCTCACTTTGTTTTGAGTTGTACCTAACTCTGCAGTAGTAGCACCGACTTTAAGAATCAACTTTTAAAGCAGCACTTGGCAGAGTGCAGCTCCACCTCCAGCTTTGCTTCTTAAAAGCACCCATCAGTTGTAATTCAGTTTGACTCCACCTACTCTGCCCAACACTGAATAATGAAACATGAATCAGGCCCCATTAGCAGCAGATGACATGTATTAGAAATCTAGCACCTGTTTAGTTCCCTGTAAATACTTAAATAACCCTAATTTCCACTGTGCCACCTCAGTTAATGAGGTGGTTTTGATCTGGATTATTTTAGTGGTCTACTAAGAGAAACCATTAAAAGATAGGGCCTTATACCTCCCCACACACTTTGCTTAGAAAGCTCAGTTCTAAAAATCCACAGCTGATTTTCCTCAATTTAAGTATTTTTGTTACATGATGTCAGGTTTGTGTCCTCAGCTGAAATGTAACCCTGCATGAGCAATGTGCCACTGAAGTGAGTTCATGCAGGAATTATGCAGGCAGCTGAACTTTCACACCTCTTCTTCTAGAATGCCTCAAATGCTGCTCCCAAAGCTGGAGCAGCCAGAAGGTTACAAGACATTGTGTATTCTCACACAGTGCTGTTGATGATGAAAATGAAACAAGAAGCAGCATCAATCAACCTTCCACCTAGAACTAAGCAGAGAGTTCACAGCCCAAATGCTACACATATTGCAGTGTAATTCACATGCTGTATTATTACTTTAAAATAAAGAGTGACAGTTCTCAATAACCACTCTCAAGCCTCTTAAAAAGAAGAGATTTTCAGATGGGCTTAAACCTTATTTCAAATGCAGTCTCATGAGTCTAAGTGTAGGTCAGTAAGTGATCAATTGCCCTGAGCAGATTTGTTTTGGCATTCATAAATTTGGGGCTCTATGCTGCAAACGTGCTATCAGGTGAAAGAAAACTTGCATTTGTAAAGTTAACAAGTCAAGTGTAACTTCTGGATTTCAGTTAGGACCCCTTCCTCCCCTGCACTGACTCTGCTGCTTTCTTTTCACATGGCTGTAGCAGAAAAATGGTTTCTCTCTCTTCCTTAAATACAAATTGTTGATCTCTTTGAACAAAGCATTGCTTAAAACTGTTCACAAAGTGAGAGGAATCCTACTGACTCTATGAATACAAAATGTATTCCTAAATACAAAAAAATTTCGTACTTCTGCATACAAAATTTCATAACTGTTAATAAAACAATAGTGACTTTGCAGAAGAAGTTAGGATCTGGAAATTTCTGTAAGACAACCACAGATCTCAATGTTATAAACATTTCTGTTAAATGGTGACTTCCAGGGCGAGGGGGCAGAAATGCTCAGCCAAACTCCTTTCTCAATCCATAGACGTGACACAGCAACAACATCAGAAGGGAGGACACAAAGAGAGAAAGGCATGTTTTTGCCTTGATGAGAAAACAGCTGTCAGACTTCAACTATAATGCTGCACTAACAAGTCTGTGTTCAGATTAATGTATTTAAAACTAATTACTGCCTTTACAGCTCCAGCTTATAAAATCACAAGACTAAATTAGGCTTCCATATTATTTTATTTCCCTCTTAAAATATAGCATTGAAGTCCTGCACACATATAAATATCCCTACAGTTTCTTGCACACTTTCTATCCATCATTACTTAAAGTGCCCAATTGTGAACATTAAAAGTAAAAACATTACTGTTAAGAGTGGCTATACTTGTAGGAGGACTGGTATTCTGACAATGCAGGCCACTGATTTTACAAAAATCACCTGCAAAAGAATACACCTTAAACAACACGCATCAATATTAACCCTGAAGTCATTTTTTCTTTTCCATTCAGCTTATCTAAAAGCAATTAATGTACAGGGTTTATTTTTGAAACATGTCTTTTACATAGTGTAAGAATAAAGGATAAATGCATCACTTTCTTTCTAGCTCCCTCCTTTCCCCACAAAGTGTTTACTGTGTCCCAAGCTGCTATGTTGATTAAAACCAGTTGAAAAGAGCTCCGGAAATGCATGCAACTTAAAATTCACTTAAACACACTTTAAGTTATAAAGTCTGAGAGATTTTGATTTCAGCACGTGGCTATGGTTCAGTTGGGTTATTGGATGTGTTTGTCGTGGTGGCAAGATTGGTAAACACTTCTTCCTTGGTTTCAGGCTGATGTCTTTCCATTTTGGTTTCCTCTTGAGCATTTTTATTACTGGTATCTCCCTTGCTCTTGACTTCCACAGGTTCTATCTCCATGATTTCCTGTGGTGGCTTAGGCTCTGGAAAATTTGGCTGAAGTCCATCAACTTGAACAGGTTCTGGGACATCTTCTGCTTTCTGTTCAAGTTTTTCCAAAATGGTCTGGACCTTCCTTACACCATCTCTCCTGGCCTGGCGCACATCCGCACGACCCTCAGGGTCCACTGAGTCTAGGGCTAGCAACTCTTTGGTCAAATACTCTTCAATCATCAAGTACTTTTTGTCAGTTTTCTTGCCTTCAAAGGAGTTGACTGCCTGCTCAAGCATTTGTACTTTCTCCAGAATTGCTTCCACTTTCAAAACACCAGGATGCTTTTGAGGTTCTCCTGTTTCCATCGTCTTCGGTGGCGCCGCTTCTTCGGGAGGAGGCCTTTCCTGGGGGGGAGCAGCCTTGGCAGGGGAAGGAGCCTTTTTATCAGCTTTCTCTGCCATGGCTGGAGGCTTCTGGGGCTGTGGTTTAGGATCTGGCTCTTGGTGGGTGACCTGGATTGGGATATATGTGGAGGGTGCCTCTGTTTCGGGCGGTGGGGCTGCCTTGTTGTCAGGCTTGACTTCAGGAGGAGGGGCTGGTCTTGGTGGCTCCTGAGCTGGGACTTGTTGCTGAGAAACCTGGTGAGCAAGGCAAGTTTTGTGTTGAGACACAATGCTCCTTATTTCCCTCTGAAGAACAAGTAATCTACCATCTAATTTTCTGTACTCCTAGCAGTGCAATTTGACACACACGAGATGTTTAATCTTCCCTGAGCGTTGCTGAATTTCACTGTTTTAAATTGAAAAAATAGCACTGTGCTGAACAGTTATTATAGCCACCAATCAACTCTCTCAAACATTGAATTTCAACCCACCAAATCCTGCCCATGCTCAATAAAATCAGCCCCATAGGCAGGTTTAAAAGACAGGACCTTTGAGCAAAGCCTTCACCTAGCTAAGTCAGTGAGATTTCTTGCTGAAGAAAGATCTCATCCTGTTTCACTAATTAAGGGCTCATCTTCCTTGAAAAGCCAACTACTTTGCTGAGTTTTAATCACACTTTGGGCTATTCTCATCCTATTCCTGTTTTCAGGACATTCCTTTTTTGGTTAGTGCTTATTTTTAATCTTTAACCTATTTACATGCAGAGGTTACTGTGTCAATCTTATTACACTGTAGTGATTAGAGACTATCCTTGGGATTACTCCACTTTTAAATCATCAAATCAGAAATCTCTTGAAATTGAGAGTAGTTTTGAAGTCTTAGCAGAAAACTGAAATTTAGAAGATCTGCATTTTCCTCCCTCTGACACCCCCTTTAGTTACTTGGGCACATGAACAGTGATTTTGAAAGATACTAAATCCAGCTTTCATGGATTTAAATAGTAAAATATCTGTATTTTATTCCAACCAAGTATGTAAATGGGCTACACTACAAGTCTGTTACTGCTTTACCTGTTAAACATAAAATTTGATTAGGGAGAGCAAACTCTCACCCACAAAGATAAATAAATTAGCACTGACCTAGAATATGCCATTAAATCTTGAGTCTTCCTTGTTTTGTCCTAGCCTGGGTTTTCAAAACTATTAACCTAAGTTTGCTTCTGTCATTTTTAATGTGAAAAATCTCCAGAGAGGAAATCAAGGGTTGTTTCTGTACATACCCTCTTCCACACACTCACAGCTGTCTAATTCCCAGTAGCCTTTTAATTGTGGTTTTAGTAAGAATTCTAACATGGAAAAAATGTTCAATGAGCAGCAGGTTCTATGACCAAGAACACGCTTCAAGTCAGAAGAATAAAAAGCTCTGGATTTTGCTTATCCCCTTTCTTCATAGCAAAAACTACTTTGTGCATCTGATGCTATCCCCCAAATGGTTCTGAGACATCAGTGAAGTATATTTACATAGATGTCACAAATCCCACAGACCTGGTTTTCGTCTCATAAACATAATGCAACATCAGTGACCTCAGTGTAATTACACCAAATTATACTCTGACAAGAGAAGATTAAATCCTATTTCAGTGATCTACCACAGTCCTGACAGGTGGAAAGGCAACTTGCAGCTTATCTCAGGATCTCCAAGTCTGTTTAAATCTAGCAGTGGAGACTGCTTTAGGTGCTTTCATGTATGTGTTAGTACAAGCTCATTTTACAGCTCTAGCCACGCTCAGGTCCCTGGCAGGTGAATCACTTCCCCATTCTACATACCTGGGGTCTGTCTACTACTGTCTGCACTCGGATGGGAGCTGGGGGCTGCACCTGGGTGCTCACTCTGGCCGGGGAACTCTCCCGACTGGAGGAGCCTCTCTGAGCCACCCGGAACGGAGACTGCGCTCGCGCCGCCTTGGGCTCCCGCTCCTCCGGCTGGATCTTGTGGAACACGGGCTGGTGGGCCTGGAACTCGCTCTGCTGGGCAGGGTAGTGGGTCTTCTGTGCCTGGTGGTAGGCTTGTGCTGGCTGCCGGGGCATGTTCTCGTGGATCACGGGGATCGGGATGTAACCGCGAGGAAGCGCGTGGCTCCCCGCGTTGGGTCTGCCAGAGGGCTGGGGGGAAGCTGTAGGAGGGTCAGATGCTCCAGGAGGTTGAGGCTGCCATGAAAACAAAAATCCATTATTAAATGTTAACCATTGTGTGTTCACAATACTTTTCATTTCTAAAGAGAAAAGGGGGCAATCATCATAGAAACTGAACTTGTGTTTCCGGCGTGCAAGGACTCCATTTCCCTGGTTTTTTGGCCAAGAACCTCACTAGACAAACCACATAAGTTGTGAGAGCATCATTATAACAAGCAGGAACCTGAGCTACAGCATTCCCAGCCCTAAAATGAGCAGGGAGTGGATGCTCAGTCAGAATGTTTGCTGCTTTTGCATGGCTGTTCCTGTCTAAACCTGTTCAATTTGAGGCAAACTAAAGCTAAGCAAACAAATTATGCTCTGGAGACAAACTCCTAAGAGCACACAGCACTGACTTCTGATCCTGGCCACACAAACAGATTTTCTATGTTTTGTTGGGGCTTTTTAGAGCATGTCATTAATTTGGTGATGCAGATATGGCTAATTGCCCTTTGCCCCCTCTCCTGTGAAAGGCCAGACTGAGCTGTGAGAGGAGAGAACAGGCATTGCAGGAGAGAAGGGGAACAAAGCTCCTCTTCTGGTGCTGATCAACTGCTAAGCTGCCCATGGAACAGCAGGAACCTTAGATAAATAAATGATGGTTTGCATTACAGCACCATCAGTGGCACTACTGATGAGCAGTGTAGGGTCCCCACCACAGGCTCTGGTCACTTGGCACCCACACTGCACTGCCTGAGCATGTAACAACAAGTTCTGAGGTCCTCCCTCCCTGGTTATCTCCATTAAGTGGCACAGAAGAGACATTCCTAAAGCTACTCTGCATACAAGGCAAAGCTGTACACAGCTGGGAGAAGGAAAAGCTGAGCTTGTTGTCTTAGAGAGGCATGGTTAGTCAAAATAGCTGAGAAACCTGCCAACAGGATTTTAATTACATTCTTCAAACTCCAAATGGGTTTCAGAGAAGATGGCACCACTGTTGAATTACAGACCTGATATGTTTTCAGCCTGGTGAAGGCTGAATTTCCTGCTCATCTTACTTTGAATAAAAATGAGGCTTATATTTCCATATATTACAAGAATACCAATTTGCTAATTCTCTGCAGAGAGCAGGCCAAAAATCCCACCTTCTAAAACAAAAAACAAGCAGGGTGACATTTTTTCAAAGAAGTCCACAGTCTGAAATTTTTTTCACATGCCACTGAAGGACAAAAATACAACTCACTTCTAAATGTGTATTTATGCAAATCCATTTCATGCAACTGAAATTTGCAATTAGGAAGCAAAGATCTTCTGAAGTGGCCTGGGTTGTTAGCTGACTGGACACTTGTCTCTCCCACTTTGACTCACAGTGCAGAGCACAAGAGGCTTGTCTGCATTCTCCACTTGTAGGAGAACCTGCACAAACCCTAAAAAAGCCCTCCCCTGCCACAGGGCCTGCTCAGCTCTGCATTTATCTCTGCAGAATCATTCCAGAACAGAAGTGGGTGACGCCAGAAAAAAAAAACCCATCCATATTCATGCTGCCATGACTGTGCACTTTCAGTACTCTGCAAGCGTTGGGAAAAAACACAATCCTGTGGCGAGCTGGGCTTTCTAAGCTCCCCATGTGTGACATTGCAGCCATAAACGCTGCAAAGACCACTGCAAGCAGAGCCCAGCAGCCCTGACGCTCACCTCGGCTCCGTGCGTGGCCGCAGCTGCCGGTGTCTGTCCACATTGTTTATCGGCCGCCGGCGACTCGGGGCCACCATAGCCCGCCCTGAGGGGTGCCTGAGCCTGCCCCGGCGCTGGCACGGCCTCTGTCTTGTACCTCTGCAGCCCAGGCTGCGGGGAGGAGAAGCAGGGGTGCTGCTGCCGCCCGTCGAGGCCCTCGTGGATGACGGGGATGGGGATGTAGCCCGCGCGCAGCTTGGGGTAGCCCACGTGTCCTTCTCGGGCCGTCGGCTGCTTGGGGCTCTCTCGAGATGGGCCATTGGCTGAGGACTGGCCTTCCTGCAAGGGAAAACAGCACACAGAGTTGTTGGTAGCTCAGTAAACATGGTGAGAGAAAGCTGCCCTAAAAGCAGCATCAGATGCGTGTGAGGCGCTCAGAGCCTCTCAGGCCTGCACGGGGCAGCCAACACTGCAGGCAAGGCGAGGAAGATAAATCTGCTTATGTGTGGGGCTTTCACCCCCACTTCTCATAAGCATTCACTTGTTCTTTGAAATACCTGCCTAATTCCACCTGGATTTCTTATTTATCATACGCTTAGCCACCAGCCCAGCCTCTTCAGTGGGAGCCCATCCAATTCAAACAACTACTGATGGGACCAAAGACACCTCCTCAGCACCTCTCAGTGCTACATCTGAAAAGACACTTGCAAAGAAGACTAATCTCAACAGAAGCACAGATTTTGTTGGTATCATTCTTCCCACTGGCTATTTGAAAAGGTACTGACATTGCACACTGAAAATGTATTCACTTCCACCTAAGGAGGATCTGGTTCAGTAAATATTGAGGGAGAGGGAAGGGGAAGACAGGATAGCTTATCAAAGAGGAAAACACTGAAAAGCAAGATTTAAAAATCCCTGTGTTGTCTGAGTAAACTCACTGGACAATGTCAAAGCTCTGGCAAGGGTGGAAGTGGTTTGTGCTAAGAGCCCTCACAAGTCCTCTAGTAAGTTCTTCCTGCATCGGTCATTCTATTTTGAGACTCCGCGAGGGCCAAGTTCCAGATGTATCTCTAAGTCAGATCATGTAACAAGCACCTCTGTCATTCAGAGGGTAATGTCATTATTCAGTAAGAGGAGAATTTAATAAGGGGACATATGGTGCAAGTGTTGGAAACCCTATTTTTAAAGGGGTGTTTAAGCTGCAAAAATATTTCATGTTGCTCCTGTACACACTGACATACTAATTCATCAGGAATTCACTATTTTACCAACCAGATTATCAGTGTTCTTACTATATGATAGTATCATCTTAAAAAGTGATTTCTGAGAATTCTTCTTAGCAGTAAAACTGCAGAGAATTGAGGCTGTAAACTAATGAAGACAAAAAACACTGAAAGGAACAAGTTCAAAGTCTGAAAGTCTGAGCCCCACTATTCCATTTCCTTTTACTCATTAAAAAAAAAAATCCTCCACAAAGGAAGGATTCTAGAAGAGGCATAGAGGAGAGCCAGGCCGAGAAAGTTCGCAGAGAGAAGCAATCTGAAATTGGCTTTCCCAGCTGCAGAACGAGGATGATCTCATGCCAACGTCTGCACCAGGATCCACAGATGAGTCATTTTAAATTCACCCTACCAGGAAACCACATTCCTGTGCTCCACACAGGCTCTCAGGGGCTTTCAGAACCCCCCACACCAACACATGCTCGCTCTTCCACCAGCACAGCCCTGGCCCCACAGCTCTGCCGCGATCCGCAGGGACGCACCCTTACGTCAGCAAACGGCATTTGTTGGAAAATAAAAAAATAAATCTGAGGTGTGCTCAGCTGACAACAATGCGAGGCCGTGCTGGAGCCAAGCGTGTGTCAGAGCCTGTGCTGGGAGGGGAGGCCATGGATCCCAGCGGGAAGCAGCACCTTGGTGCTGCGCTGACTGCGGGCATTCTGCGAGCGCCAGCTGCCCCAGCGTCCCCGCCCGGTAACCCGAGCGGCCACCCCACCTACCCCACGGCTCCCACCGCTACAAAAAGGAGATTCCCTCACTTCCAGCGGCTCTGCAGGAAGGGCTTGGGAGCTGGGTGGGCCTGCAGCACCTACAGGTGATCTGGCGTGAGAAGGTTTTGTCAGCCAAAGCTGCTCTGCCCCAGCTGGGCATACAGAACTGCCCAAAAGGAGCAGCTGCTTTGGGGTCTGCATTGTCTTTGATGGCTCCACTTGGGGATAAGACCTCCAGTTTTCTGGAGTGCCCCACAATGATAAATCATTCAACATGGACAATGTCCCACTCCCCACACCCTCCATGAACCCCCCCAAGGAGTCCAGCCATGGGCTTCCCCTCCCTTGTCTTCATGCTCAGACCCGTGGGGCTGCCCTTGTTTTGAACCTTCTCAGCAATCTGAGAAATCTGCCTCTGCAACTTAAGCCCTGCTACAAAACACAAAAGAGGCAGCCCAAAACCAAAGCAAAAATCAGGTTGGACTGCTTTTTCAAAGCATTCAGTTTATAAAATTAAGTAAAGCTTCTGTCAATACTTAAGGTGTTTTTGTTTTGTTGTTCTCTATTTTTTTAATAGACTATACTCCCACGATTTCTCACATATTCTTACAGCTTCAGACAACCTGTGCTGCTCCTGTGGAAAGTTAGTATTTCAAATTGGTCCTTTGTTGTAGGCTTTTTTCCCCTGTAGTCAGGTTTAACCACAGAGGCCTCAGCTGTGCAGTCATACTGGAACAGCCCTTGGTAGAAGAGCAAATGCAGCGTCCTTGTTTTTCCCACCATCAGTGGCTCCGAGGCACAGATCAGGTTTAGGAGAGGTGCTCTCATCACAATGCACTTCCTGCTCCACACTGCCGCCTTCAACACTTAATTAATACTTGACTCTGCAAACAGTTGCCTACATTAGCCAGTTTGTATCAACACATCTTGAACATTCTTTCTTCCCTCTTTCTTTTCCTCCCACCGTGGTAGAATCACAAACAGGGACAATGCAGGTATTCTGAAACTCCCATCTCTGGGGAATGACAGCACTGAGGAGGCCCTGGGCTCTGGCCTGTGTTTAGTGAGACTCTGACACAGCAGGGAGTGCGTGCAGATCCCAATGTCCCTGTCTCCAAACTTCTGGCCAAAGCAGTTCTGTTCTGTGCAGGAGAGCCTGTGTTTCCAGCCCGGGCAAACAGGTTCTGGAAGACTTCAGGAAAAGCTCAGGTGTGCCTGGGGACACTATGCCAATGGGGAGGAATAGAATCAAGCTATGGAAAACACTCATCTTCACACTAAAGAAATTCACAGATATCGTCCTAATGCTTTAATTCCACAGAACAGTTGGCACAATAAAAGGAGCCATTTTTTGGTTTTATTTGCCTTCTATAACATACAGTTCTTACTTGTTACATTAACAAACCTGCTACCTGGAAAAAGTCCAGAGCTCACATTTAATTCAAATCTACACAAAGAGAATCACCAACAAATGAATGACAAGTCTTAGTCCACCATCCTTCTGGTTTAAGTATGAAAAAAAAACAGGAACCCAACTCAGGTTTCTGCACTGAAACCAATGAAGCAAATTTCTCCTGCCCTCATCTAAGGAAACAAGAAGTTCCTTAAAACTCAGTAGCTACAAGCAGCAGATTATCAACTAATTTTCAGTAAATACCAGGACTGACTCTCAGCATTCCCAGCTGTGATCACTCACTCAATTTACCTTGAAGAGAGAATCCCCCAAAAGGTGGTAGCACAAAAATGCAAAAAACTGCCTTGAGCAGCTCAGAAATGTTCCCAACAGTTTTAGATGACATTTCAGGTAGCCTGAAATACCCACAAGATCAAACCTGATCCAGCAGTTCAGGAGGTGCTGAGGTAAGCCATCACATCCAGGCAAATGAGAGGTTTGGCCCAGGAGGGACAGTGGAGCTGTGCCTGAAGAGCTGCTCAGAGCAGGGACAGGGCTCACAGCTCTCGGGACAAGCGTTTCTGTTGTGAGGCCATCACCAGGATAAATAAAGGTGCAGCCAGCACGAGTTGTGCAACTGGAAAAAACACTTCATACCCTCACATCCTACTGCTGGCTTCCCATGGGAAGGGCACTGTCAGGACTGACACTAAAATCCTCCAACTTGCTCCCATTTGAGAGTTGAAGCCATGAGGCACTGGAATAAAAGAAGTGACAGCAAGAGCAAAAGCACAGCCTTACACCAGGGCTCCCAGCACAGCTGTGCTGTCTGGAGTGGATAATGGATAACTCCTGGTGTGCCCCAAGTCTGCTCAAGTCTTATTCCAGACCCAAACACAGAAACCTGCAAATTCAGCCACTGCTGATGCCAGCAAATTGCCACTGGAGTTTTCCAAGACAGCTCTACTGTTTGAAATAAATTTGTCAAAATATTCCCTATTCATGTTAAATGACTTGAATAGTTGTGTCAAATTCAGAATCTCCCTTTTGAGACTCCTTACATAATACATTTGTCATTCCTCCAATACTGAAATGGTCTACAGAATAAAGTCTAAAATCCTCCTTTGCTGCCATTGCACTCCTGCATTTTTCTTAACCTGTACTGATGTTATTTGCAGTACAGAAAATTCAGTCTCTAAAGCAGATGTTATTCACACATGTAGCACCCCTGCAGCTCTTGCAGAGCAGCAGTGCAAGTATTTAAATTGTACCTGTTTTGTAAATATTATCTAGCAAGGGGAAAACAAAATTTACCAACACTGCCAAGAGATTAAACAACTTCTCTGTACGCAAACAGATGGACCATGACTCCAGTATCGTTTCGAACTTGTAAGCTGCTGCTATAGAGTACTACACAAACAATTATTCTGGTTGCTCAAATGAGAAAACACCAGTACTTGACAAAATCTTACCTGAGAACACACCTTTCATAACTTGAAGCCCAAATCCTTTCTCTTTAGGAAGAAGGAAATAGCATGATTATGTTCTTTCACAATCAAATACAGCAATATAACCAAAATGAGTGACATAACAACCAACTTCTGTTCATGCACTTGCTCAAACCTGTATTTTATCAGAAATTGCCATGAACAACAAAAAAAGCCAGTGGCACCCAGTATTCAAATTAAGAATGAAGTAACTATGCTATTTATTAAAGGAAATGCCATTTTTGTCATGGAAAGGCAAAATCTTAACAATTGTAATTAGATTCCACATCCACTTGGTATTTTACTTCTGGCCAGACCTTCTTTCCTTCTCTGTTGCATGAACTACAAAAGTACCACACTACCTTTGCTACCAATAGAAATCAACATATCCCAAGTATTTCTCAGAAGTTCCTCGTGTCTGCTGTGTGTTTGAACATATAAATAGCACAACATCAGCATGAGCTGGGTTTTACTAACACTTGCCAGAGAACTATACGAGTTCCAAGGTACCCAGTGATTTACTCTCAGTGCTGACTCCAAACTTCTTACAGCCCTGCCTCAGCTGCTGCAGACATTTGCATTCTCACCCTTTTACTCACAATTTGTGCTTAAATATATAGACTGAGCACATAGGCATTTGAGCAAGATATCATTAGCTAATGACTGAAGGAACCCATGAATAAGCTTAGCTGCATGAGCTGTCTCAGTAGGACTTCGTGTCAGTCGCATCATGTAACCCAATTACAGGCCAAGCTGCTTTTGATGTTCCACTTGCTGAATGCTGAGTTTTATTTCCCAACATACACATGTGTAGGCAAACAGGCCTTTTGTTCTCTCTTGTAATTATCAAGTTGTATTATACAAGAACTACATTAACATTGGCTCTAACCGATGCCATTAGAAATAAATAAACACCATTAAAAACTGAAGGAGAAAACTGAAGGGGAAAACTAATCCTCAGCTTTGCAGAACAGAGAGCCTTACTGGAGCAAATATGTTGGCTATCTTGCAAATCAATCTTGTACTAGGAACAAAACCTGTCCTGTTTTAATCACTAGGAGGATTCTTTCTTCAGCTAAAATGCCTTGCTGAGGACATGACAACACCTGCCCAGTATGCCCATGAGTGCAAGCTGGCACTGAAAGCACCCCATGGGCCAAACTGAACATGTCTGAGACAGAAACAATGACTGCTCCCAAGAGCAGAGTGCTCTTAGAGAGCTGGGATCACCACCCACCCCGCCAGCTTTAGGGGATGGACTTTAGAGAAAAGCCCTTCAGAGTGTTAACAAATACCCTGGCCAAGGGGGATGAGAATGACACTTTATTCAGTTATTTCTGTTCACTGCCTCATTACCTAAGAAGCAGGTGATCAAACTGTTGCTTTCCTATTAGTTATGACCCAGGAATCTCAAATACATCAGAAAGCAGAACCCTCAAAAATTAGCAAAACAATTTCTCATTAAAAAAAAAAAGGAGAATAAACAGATAATGGTTGAAGAGTGGGCCATGAATTTCAGTTTATAGTCAGGCTTGAAATTTTCATCTAAAATTTCATTTTGTACACAGCAGTTTTCTGACTTCTCTTCCTTAAAGGGCAATTTTCCAACACTATAAAAGCATTTGCTACATTGCACCCCTTTTATTAATTAGAAGGCTTTGCCATCAGCCATAAAAAGCACTTTTGTGCTACCCGGCCTACTAGGCAATGTCAGACAAGTCTCTTCCCCATCCGATGCCTCATTTTCCTGTCTGTAAAACCAAAAAGGAAAAATAAAAATAATCAAACCAACAGCTTCTGCAGCATATTTAAGATACAGCATTTTTCTTTTTGCCTGTAATTAAGTAATGTGATCTGTGTGAACAAGTAATTTCTTCTAATTTACCTTCACCTTGGCATTAAGAGAGACCACAGCTCACCTACAGAGTGATACTTCTGCACTCCCCAAAGTATAATGGAATTGTTACCTGCCTTATCATGGTTCAAGTGGGAACAATTCTATTTTTGCCACGTAGTCATGGAAAAGTTCTGCCTGTGCATACAAGTGTTAAAAATACAGTTCCTAGGTAAGAATGCTGCCACCTGGCACAAGTATTCCTCCTTTGTCCTTTAGATAAGGGGCACACAGTGCCAGGAGTTACACAAAACCCTGCAACACCTTCTCTGCTTTTCCTCTTCCATTATCTCCAGTATCATTTCCTGGTGTTCCTGTCTCTTATTTCCGATTAGCCCCAGCCCTTGTTTTCAGGTTAATTGATATGTCCATAAGTTAACTCCCTGCTCACCATGTTCTGTCGGGGGGGCTTTAAATAACGACACCAAGCAGCTGCAGGGAATCTGGGCAAAGCCAGGACACAACCCTCCCAAAAATCCCCTTCTGATAATTTTACCACTCCTACCTACTGAGCCTTTTCTGTGCAGTACCTTTTTAATCCAGTAAGTAACTTATTAGCCTGACAGAATGCACATCAGTATTAGGAAAGTAAAAACACTGCAGGTGGAAGAGACCTTAAATATTACTAAGCTGACCTCACATTCCCCTCCCCTGAGGAGAACCACTGGGAGAGGTACAGCTTCAGAGAGGCTGTTCCAACCTCTCCATGCAATTGCTAATTTGGTCTACCAAGGATTTTTCAGTCAACTTGACCACGAGAAGTCAATGCTCAAAAATAAGCCCACTGCTAAAGAGATGCGAATTGAGTGACTTCAGACTTATTTGGGGAAGCAGAGAGAGAAAAGAGATGCAACAGCCATGAAGGGAGAGGATGGAAACTTAGGTGTAGTCAGTTGTTCCCCAGTGAAGCATCAGCAGCAGGGTGAGATGGCTTCTTCTTCCTTTGTTTAGGCCTGTGCAGTCATTGCTGCAGCCAATACTTATCATAGATCACTTTTATGGCTGCTCCCTGACTCGTGCCTGGCTGCTGCTGCAGCTTTTATCTCAAACCCAAGGCACCACTGAGCTATTGATCACTCCAATATCCGTTAGTGAAGCTCAGCACAGTCAATTCCTTTGGTTTATTTTTAGCTGCATTATTTCCCAGGGGGTTTACTGCATGTGGAAACAACACATAGAAGAGGTATTGATAAGTACCTATACAAACTTTTGTTTGCTTCTTTGAGTGCAATCTATTTTTATCAACACTTTGGGGAACACCAAGTGAACAATTTAATGTCAAAAGACAATCCTGCAGGAAGTATGCAGACCTATGATACTCTAAGTTAGCACAGAAAGTAACTACAACAAATAACCATAGAAAATGAGTAATTGTATCAAAAAAAAGGAAGACTGGCATCGCTAGCAAACACATTTTTTATAAGATGTATATACATCTTCACAGTATTAATTGTGCCTTATTCCTTAAATGTCTTGCTGTTAACTAATCAGATCCTTGAAAGAAAATCATTAGTCTACCAGGAGGCTTCATTAATAAATATTTTTCTGTCGTTTACAAAGTCATTCCTTATTTCTCACTGAAACAACATGAGATTTTTCCCTCTTTCTAATTAAGGGCTCCCCAATCCATCCTTATGCTGCAGTGATTTCTTACACATAACAGAAACAAACATGCAGAAGAACACCCATCCGTCATGTCAGTAAAAAATTAAAAAAGGCCAGACTGAATGAGGAAATAACAGAGAGCCTGAATTCACAAATGCACCTAAAATACAGAGATAAATGCAAAACCAGCATCTGGTTTCGTTGCTTTAAAATGCTTTTGTCATGGGTTAAAATTTCAGAAGAGCCACTTCAACTTTTACCCGATTATGTGTCTGGCACAGATTCCTGCAGTCAGCATGGCTACACTGATGTTAAGCCTAGGGTAAGTGAGAAGACCAAGATCAAGCACTTGGGAACAACAGGACTTTGTTATGACAGTGCCTCAGCTATATTCTTAGCCAGCTAGAAAAGCTCAGCTAGCCCTAGATCTGTGCTCCAGTCATTGTCCACTTGGAGTGTGACACCTCATTTCATTGCCTCATCACTTCAGAAAGGGAACAAACGTTCACAGACAGAATATTGGCAGATACAGTGCAAGACCACCTCAAGGGTAGTAAAAAACCTGCTAATTTCACTGTCAGATTTCAGTGAAAACAATGCAGTGATGGAGTCAGCACAAGTTTGATCTCTGCATAATCATTCTTGAAAAGGTGCACGAAGTCTGACACATGCAGTCAGCTTTTGTCATTCTCAGATCTCTTCCAACAGCCCCAAGTTCTCATCTGAGCCAGGCTGAGAATGAAGGAAATCAGAAAGCTCTCCCCATTCACATCTGGTTTTTTGCTTTCATCAGTGGTTATGTCCTTCCTACCTGTTTAGGCATTAACAGAAGTGTGCCATCTTCAAAAATCCTTACTGAATTTGAAATTCAATGTCAGTGGGTAATTTGCCTTCCTTGGCATTGTCCAGCTAAGACAATATTTAGAAAAAGACATTTTCCTTGGGCCTGATTCTAAGATTCTTTTGCTAACTAGTACCGGTCCTTGTGAAATACACTGGTATTCAAAAAACTAATGATTTCAGCAGCTGTCCATGAATTCCAGCAAACACATTTAATTCGACGCTGATAAATGGCTCTGTGAGAACAGTTAGACACAACTTCTACCACCATAAACTGGAAGACTTTTTAAAGCTGGAAATTCCCAAAAACCAACAGCTCATCTCTAGAGGCATTTCTCTGTCTCCCAGTGAACAAACCCAAAGTTCACGCTCCTGCCTACAGCCAGGAGTAACAGATTTTCCTGTTTGGAAAAGAATGCGTCCCAAAAAAGCTGTTGAAAAGCAGATAGAGCTTTTAGTACCTGTGGCTGCCCTTGCAATTGGCAGAAGAGGCACAGAGGCAATTCTCATCACCACAGATTTCACACGAGATAGGGGTGAAAATTTGTTTTGTTTCAGGCACCCACTCAAGCAGAGGGCTGATCCAGACAGCTTCCAACTCTCTTCACACAATTATTGAAAGCAGCTTGAATCTGACTATTCTGTTAAATGGGTTAGGCTCAAGTGGTATTGCTGAAACAAAACCCTTTCAGTAAACAGCACACTTTTCTTCTCAAGTACATTCTATGGTTATAAAATCCACACTATTTTTATTTTTACTACCATAACAGCAAGTGTTAGCAGGTGCCTCCAAAAAGGAGAGAAAACACTTTTTCCTATACTAGTCTCAATATTCTTATTATCTAATTACATTTTTCTAAGACCTCTGTGTATTACCAAAACTTATTTATAGACCAAATGAACCAGCACTTAGAGAGCTGCAAAGGGGTTTAATTTGCCATAGAGAAGTACGTCCCTTCCTTTCCAAGGCCAGCTGCTCTCACACCGAGCTTTCAGTCACGGTCTGCTCTCACAAACCGGGCAATTACTATTTTAAGAAACGGTAAGTTCATAAAATAATTAACACTTCTTGAGCGTGTCGCTCCTCACATTGTAGGCAAGGGGAGAAAAACTTTCAACAGAGCTCCGGTGCAGCCGCATCCCGCGGCCCCTTCCCCGCTGCTGCGCGGACCCCGACCCTGCTGTCCCCCGGGGCTCCCGCGGCCCCGACCCCGCCGCGCCCCCGGCCCTGTCCCCGCTGGCGCCGGGGCCCCGCAGCAGCCGCCGCTGCCCGGAGCGGCCCCTCCCCGGCGGCCGCCGGCCCCGGGCTCCGGTCCAGCCCCGCCGATCTCCGTGCCCGAGCCCCCGGCCGGGAGGGACGCCCCGGGAGCCCGGCGCGCCCGGGGTTGGGCGATGCTGCGCGCAGAGACCCCGGGGAATCGCTTTCCCACCAGGCAAATCCTACTCGGCTCAAGTTTCCAGCACTTTCTGCCCACAGCCGCCGCGCTGTTGGGTCAGAGGGCTGCGTTCCCCCAAGGAGCGGGCCGGATTCCCCAAAAGCCGCAGGAGCTGACCCGAAAGGGTCACTCCGCAGGGCCCCGGCCGCTCTCCCCTCCGCGCCGCTCCTTCCATGGACATATTTGGACTGAGATGCGGCTTTTCCCCGAGCGTGCTTGGCGACAAAACCGGAGCGGCAGCTGCCGGCAGAGTTCGGGACCAGGGAAAAGCAAACGGGGAAAGAAAAAAGAAGTTGGACTCCGAGCCGGATCGCTCCTTTTTTAAAGGCATCCAGCGTTCGGGCGGTTCACAGCTGAAAAATAAATCAGGTTCGCCTCTCCCCTGGCAGGCCGGGCAGACTTAACCAACTTTAAATAAACATTACAGGGCCGAGGTATCAAATGATTGAATGCACAAAAAAGGGACTGCAGTGCGTCAGAGACAAAAGGCAGCTCCTGCCCTCACGGCATCGCCACGCACGGGGGGAGCGCGGCCCCCGACGCCCCTCGCCCCGCCGGGACACCCGGCCCGGCCACCCCCGTCCCCCCGCCCGCCCTACCTGCGGCGCTGCCCGCAGGCGCGGGTCGCTCCAGGTCGTGGTGCGGCTGTTGTGATCCACGAAGAAGGGCCAGCCGGTCTGCGGGTCGATCTTGATCTCCCAGCCGGGGGGCAGCGGCTCGGCGCTGCCCTCCATCTGCGGCGGCGGCGGGCTCTGCGCGGCGGCGCTCATGGCGGGGCAGAGCCCGGGGGCCGCGCCGGCCGCTTTATCCGCCGCGGGCCGGGGGGCGGGGGCGCGGGGCTGGAACTGTCTGGAAACGGCGGCGGCGGGGGTGGGACCAGGGGCGGGACGCGGAGGAGGAGGAGGAGGGCGGAGGAGTCGCTGGCTGGAAACTTCTGGCTGTGTCCAGCGCGACTTGGCAGACCCCCGGGGTACCGGGGAGGGCTGGCGGGGAACGCCCCGGGAGCCGCAGCGGCCCCGGCACGGCACGGCCGGCTCTGTGTGCAGCGAGGGCAGGGCTGCTCGGCGCCGGCACCAGCCCGGGCTGCCCTCCTGCTCCGGCCGGTCCCTGCCGCGCCCCGAGCTCGTCCCGGGGTGGCCCGCAGCCCTCTGGCAAGGCGGCTCCGATCTGCTGCCCTGTGCCCTGAGCGAAAGATCAAAGCTCCTCCCCAAAACGCCCTGCCCCGTGACTGATAATTCGAGGTTATGGCAGATAAACAACAAAAATAATGCTTCTCAAGTGAGGGTGTGGGCAGGCGTTGTTCTTCGGATGCAACTGGATTGAACTTTCTCAGCGCTTTGCAAATGCGTGTCTCAATTCTGAGTTTTGCTTAGAAATACACCTGAAGGCAAAGAGTGTGTCTGTGAGGTTTAAAACAGTGGCTTTCTCATGGACTCGGTGGGTTTGGTTTGAGGTAACTGTGCTTCACAACCACACCACTTGCAGTCATCTGACAGTCACAGGAGCAGCCGCAGATGCCTGTCGATAGTTACTCTAAGTAGAGGAGTGAATGCACGGTGTCCCTCACACGCAGAGGTTTCCTTCTGCAAAGCTATTTGCCTAGAGGAATTCCAAGTATGAATCACTCGGAGGTAGATGCTTATTACTGAAATATCTCTTATTTCAAAAGGACCCCTGCCTCTTCACAGCCCTGAGCACAGCCAGGATCTCCTCCTGCTCGAGGCAGGATCAAAGATCTCCTGATGCTGCTTCCCACTGATGGTCATTCATCTTTTGACAGGAGGTTTTGTTTATCACACTGACAAACCAAATAATTGCTGACATTTGCTCCTTTACTCCTGCAGCTCTTCCATCCTTGCTGTCAGAACCACACTGTTCATCACAGACCCATTTTTCTGTCCCCACTGTTGTGTGCCTTTGACTCATAAGTATTATAAATGGATCATTTTTTCCCCAGAGCATTTATTTGCAGATGTCTGTATTGCCATCACCTTTTCTGACTCACCTATTTTCTAAGCAACAAATCCCAAACTTTGCTCATCTCACAGTCCTGAACTGTGGTACCTGTCCCTGGCCACGTTTCCTACCTCTGCTGCCTCTCATGCTCTCTGGTATAAAACCTCTGCTCAGCCTCACCAATGCCAGCAGTGGCCTCAAAAGGAGTAATATCAGTGATTTATTCAGCTTCCAATCTGCAGAGGAATTTCACTCTCAGTTTTGCAACAGAAAGGCACACTTAGACCATATGTTCCCTGAGCATATGCCAGAGTCTCTTCCAAATCAACAAAAGCAGCTGATTCAGACACAGGGGACACAGATGCTAAAAAGGTCCTGCAGAAAAATTACTTTTGTAAGTTGAGGAAGTGATACAGATGGGGCTTGTAGCTGAGGGAATGTAAACAAAGGCATGAAGAGTGGGGGATCTTTTATTTTGCTGCAGCTGGCAGCAAATATACTCAGCAGAGCTAATGAATAAGGTCACAAGCAGGTGAAAAATTAATGAAAGGAAATTTCAAAGGCATATCTAACCTAAGTTAGACATTTTTGTGGGGGCATACCCTGCTAAGAAGCAGAGGGGGCTGCATTTCACAGAAATTATCATGGGCTAGTGATTCAAGATTCATTTGAGCTGCTGCAGGGTCGACAAGCATCCAGCTGGAAAGAGAACAGTCTGAGCTGACAGGGAAAAGCCTTTTAGTGATTGAATTTAGTTGGCAACACATCACGCTTTTTCTGTTAATGAAATTGTCTTTCCTGACAGGTAGGATTTAGCCTGGTTTCCTGTGCAGGTGAAAGCACTGCCAGTGAGGCAGGTGACACAGGATGTCTGTACAGGGACTCACTGTTTGCTCTCTGGTGCTGGGGTGTCACTGGGCCATAGCTGTGACCCTGAGGCAGTGTGGCTTCTAGTTTATATTGTCATTAGCCATCCTTCAGATCAGAATGATTTATGAAAATGTCCAAGTAGGGAATACTGCCAAGCAAAACTCTTGGCTTCAGGAAAATCTGTTATTAAGATAAGTGAGTCTCTATAGTGTCTGGCTAATCTCAGATGAGACTCCAGGCTATGTGCTCTATTTCAGAAGGGAAAACACTCAAGAAGCATTTTCTACTTTTTGTGTTCTTCATGTAAGTGCAAACACAGCACTCCTGACTTGTCCAGGTTCCTATCTGCACAGTGCTTCACACACCCAGGAGTACCAAACTAAACATTTGCTCCAGGGTGTTCCACTACAACTAGAAACCGTGTAATTGTAGTTACCCAGAGCTGATTTACTCTCCAGGGTCTTCCATGTCTGTTTGACTTGAACATGGGCTGCAGAGAGCTCCCTCCCAGCTGCACAGCAGCTCTAGCCCAGGCTGTACAGCACAGCACTGCTGTCATAGAATTGTTATTCACAATCCAATTATTATTGTTATTCAATATACAATATTGTTATTGTATTAATCAAGCAGATATCTCTGGTGTGTCAGGAAACAACATGTCTTGCAGTGAGATCTAAATCAACTTTCTGCCTCCTGAGTACCTGCAGCACTTTCCCAGGTGACCTGAGCAGGAAAGGCTCTGCTAACCAGGACTGGGAGCTCAGATGTTTTTTCTGGATGACACTACAGAGAGCTGTCACTGCTGAACCTGGGTGAGTGACGTGCCTGGCACGTGTCGAGCGCTGTGTGGTGAAGCAGGCTCCAGTCCAAATCCTCTGCTGGATGCATTTGAGTCATAGAAACACTCCTAATAAATGCAACAAACACAGACTTTCTCAATCCTCAGATTCAAGAGACATGATGAATTTGACCCGCATGATTTCCATCACTTTTTGTTTCATGAGGAGCATCACTGAATGGCCCAGGTCTTCACTGACTGTACTTTGAATATCCTGCTCCAGGTGTATGAACCATTTCAGCTAAAAACAAAAAGGTCTCACCTATGAATTACTGTGACCAGAGCTGTACAGATGTTTGCCTTCATGGTTTGTTCAGAATCATGGAGCTGTTTGTTGGACCACTGACACAACTGGGGCCTGCCTTTAAGAAAATTAAAGATGCAAAGTGATTGCTAATCTTGTACTAATCTACCACTTCTGCTGCAGACCACTTCAGACTTGAGTTTGGTACATGATTTAGTGTAACTGATGGTGAAGTGGAGAGCAGAGGTGGTGGATGAAGCCATCCACACAAATGGTCTGATCTCACTCTGACTGCTGCATGTTGCAGACACTGCTCGGCTCTTAGAGCTTGATCATGCCATCTGCTTGTTGGAGTCACACTAACTGGCAAGTCATTTGATAGATAAATAAATTTCCTATGAAATTTAATTGGAAATTCAAAATATTAATAAGAAATTAGAGTGCTAATTGTACTGTTTAAATGGAGAAAAGCTTTTTAAATATACATGTTGCAATCACACTGCAACTACACTGAAGCTGGGCATTCACAAAGCACCTACTCCGATTTCAAAATTTCAGATTTTTGGATAAAGATTGAGGGGCTAATTCCAGCACAATTTCTACTTTCTTTTCCCTTTTTATTTCCACTGGAATGAAATTTGTCATAAATCAGAGAGAAAATCTGGCTGTGAATGCTGCAAAACCAGCTTTAATTTCTGTGACCTGTATGCAGCAAAAGCAAAATTCAGTTTCAAGCATAGGCAGCAGAAGACAACTTGAATTTAGAGCTAAACACTCTCTTAATACGTCATTATGTGGCACATGTAAAGTGAATTAATATTTCCAGAATAGGCATTATTGGCTGCTCATTCCCTGTTCTTCCAGTGTCAGTCAGACAGAAGCCTAAGGAGGCAGCTCTTTGGTTTAGGAGAGTCTGGGTCTAACCAGGGAGCAGAACTTTGTGTCCCTGAGACATCAGGAGAATGAAGGAGAGCCGGTCTGAGCCGGTGTTTCATTGCCACAGCGGCCAGCACCCATTAGAATTGAGAGGCTCCCACCTAGTGGATAATCTGCCCTGCTGTACTCCGGGCTGCCGCGGTCCAAATGTGCTCGGGAACGTCTGAGTCATTTCTCCAAAGTTTACTGGCAAATCTTGGTCCAAAACAGAATCATTTCCAGACCTGGGGGTGCCCAATAGCAGACACAGTACGGAGTTTGGAAAAAACAACTGAAAAGGGAGTTTAAAAAGCCTCTTTCATGAGCAAATCGATCCTTTTATGAGCAGAATGTTGCACATGTAAAGGCAGAAGTATTTCTCCAGTTTCTGTGGGTACTGCAGATGATTTAATTATATTGGTGCTCTGTCCCTAATCATCCCTTCCAAATATTTTTATTCCCTTGAATTGAAGAAGCAGATGCAGAGCTGATAGCATCTCTGGCTCTCTCCCTGGCACAGTGGAGCCTCAAAGGAGGCAACAGACTGGAAAGAAAGAAACAAATGCATGTCCTTTAGTCTCTGCTCCTCCTGGCTCTCCTTGGAGCAGCCTCTGCCTGGGAATTCAGCTTTGGAAGTGCTAGCATTTCCTAGCCATACAAAGAGCTCTTCGGTTTATGCCAGGAATGCAACCCCTCCACTTCTTGGGAGTGTGCTTGGCTGCTCAGGGCTGGCTGGCTGATAAGAGCAGTGACAAGGCTTGGAAGGAGCATTAGTGCCTCCCCTCCTTTCTCCTGGAGCTGTTTCCTGCTGAGCTCTCACCCCAGGCCCTCTCCAAAGATATCCCACAGCTGCAGTGCCATAATTGCTGTTTGCATACCTAGGAAATCCATCACACAGGATAGCTGGACCAGCAGGATGGGCAGAGGTGAGGGGAGGATTTCTGGACAGTGTTACCCCTCAGTGCATCAGCTAGCTGATCCATGGAGGCATTTACCCATCCACTCAATGCTGCAAACCAGTCAGAAAAACTAAAAACTAAAACCAAAACCTGAAAACTTAAACCTTTTGGTGGCACAGAACCCACACATTCCTTCAATGGGGAATATCACTGTGCCTCTGCTGAAATTTGAACCAGCCAAGAAGTCAGCACAAATATTCACTGGCACAACAACCTCCAGGAGATGGAGTTATAAACAAAACCATCCTTGCAGGTATCCTCATGCAAAAGTGAGTTTTGCCATGGTGAATTTTAATACAGTCTTCAGCAGTAAAGAAAACCAAGTGGAAAATCCTAGTCTGCACACTCCTGATAAAAACAAAACAACAGCCAGAGGAGACATTTATAAAAGACTATTTATTATAATAATTTTCCTCTAATTTCCTTGCTAACAGAGTTGAGTAAAAATCCCCTCTCTAGCAGTGGCTCTGTCTGGTGTTCAGGGCATGGTTTATGTTGGATTGCATGGCCCAGGGGTCCTGCAGCAGGGCCACAGAGGGAAAACCTGCAGGTCAGACTGAGCTGCCACCAACTCCCTTCTTAAATTAGAAGTGAAAACTGTAGTCTGCAGCTCCTGAGCACATTTTATTTTCTGCCATTCTTGCTGCAGGGTCACCTGATAGGGCAGAGGGGCAGGAAACTGGGGACTCCACTTCTGCTCCAGGGGCTGAGTCGTGACTGCATCTCCGCAGATTCGGAGAAAGACAAACCTGGGTAATGCATAAAACCTGGAGTTCAGAGCAACTGCAGGGAAATACTTCCCAAATTTAATCAATTTTCTGAAACAGAAGATTAGGTGATGCTTATCTGAGTTTACAGAACTGCAATTTTGGTCTGCAGTACCTAAAAGGATTTTTTTCAATCTTCAGCTGATTTTCCCCAGAACAAAGCTGTTTTCCTTTCCCACTGTTTATATTTCTAAATACTCCAGGGCACTGGAAAACTAGATTTTTGTTTCTAAGGGCATATTGCAAATTTGCTCATATCTTCTAAAGTCTCATATTTTGTTTTTTTGGTTTTTTTTTTTTTTTTTTTTTTTTTTTTTTTTTTGGCTGAACATCATCTATGCTGTGGTTTAAATATCAACTCTATTAGAAAAAAAATACAGATGGTGCAAAACACAAAAACAGTGGATCTGATTTCTAGAGGTTTATACTGGCATGGAAAGATCCTTGCTAAGCTTTGGGACAGCACAGCCCTCCTTGTGTTCCCTGGTGCTGGGAATGTGGCCTGGCAGTTAAATGCAGCAGATCACTTCCACTCTTCAGCACATCCTGAGTTGCCAAAATACTCTGCCTTGGCAAGGTGAGAGAGCCAGAGCAGTTTGAGAAGCAGCAGAGTGCTGCCCTGGTTTCTTCTCCCATCCAAAGAAAATCTTTGGAGATTTCTTAATTATCAGTGATGCTCACTGAGAAGGAAAAAATCTTTACTTTTTTTGCCATTGTGTAGAAAAATTTAATTATCATCCCAGAATAATCCCATGTTTATGGTAGGCACTGGGATTGTGGTTCAAGTCTTGTGGCTCTTACCCAGATCAAAGCCTTTAACTTTTATTTCTTGCAGCCCAGTTCAGCTCTATACCACAAGATCACTGCATGTGGGTTTTTTGTCTTTTGTCTGAGAATTTTACTGGCTCCAGGTCTGTGTTTCCTGAAGCCCATCCTGCATTAGGTGCAAAGTTTTGCTTTGAGAATTCTGTTTTAAGCCTTTACCCTCTGCTGCTTTAATCAACAGGAGCAGAACCCAGATTGTGGGACTGAAGTTCTCTGTGTTTCACCACGGGTTTTTAGCTCCACATCTTCCCTGGGAGCGATGCCAAGCCTGAACATCCAGGAGGAACTTGCAAGAGAGGGAGCTGAGCAGTCTGCAGCAATATCAAACAGGCAGCAAGACCCAGCAGAGCAATAAACAGATTAAAAGAAAGAATCTTGCATGACTGAGCCCTTGTACTGAGCACAAAGTATGGGATGCTGTGATCTGATAGTGTCTAGACAGCAATATCCTACATTATTTTCTTTCCTCTCTAACATGAATACAGCCAGAAGTTTCCCAAAAGAAAACACTTGAAGAGAATTTCAGGTTTCATGTTTACAGCCTCACTAGTCAAAGAATTCCAGGTGACTTTTGCACAGAACCCCCCCCATGTTTTTACAATAGACCTTTTTCTGTGTGTATGGTTCCCCTTTTTCCTTGTTCCAGGGCTAAAGTCTCAGAAACAAAATCTTTGTAAGAGGTTGTACAAGGTCGTGCATTCAGAATATGGTGCATTTATGTGTCAGTGAATGATGTTTTAAGGCACAATCAATGAGAATGTTCTTGTTCACCATTATTTAGCATAATTAAACAAAGATGCTGAGTGATTATGAAGTATGCATAATGCACAGAAATACATTTTAAAAACAAATAGGTTTGGAATAACATCTCTTTTGGTTCTGAGCGGTCAAATAAAGGCATGTCTTATACAGCTCTGCTTCATGATTTTGGTGTAACAAACTCTTGAGCTGCAAGAATCAAATTTTGGGGTAACTGTGATAAGCAGATGTCTCTTGTTAAGATGTCCAGGGACTCATGTTCTCTTGGAATATTTTTCTTCAGTTTCACAACAGAAATAAAGATGCTGTGAAGCTTCTGGCTTTTTGAAGCAGCTCCAGTTAAGACAGAGGTGGTTTAGCCTTCAAAGTTCCTTTTTGTGAACCTCAGGATAGCAACACTGCATCAGTTTGTCTGTGTATTTCACTCCCTAATTTTGCCAGGCATATTTTCTGCTGTTGGCTCTCTGGGATCCCATCCAAAGCTTTTTCAGAGTTTAGACTATGATCAAATAGGAGCAGTGTGACATAACAGAAAGTTTTCTTGTATTTTAGAATACATGTATCTTTTCTTGCTGCAAACAAGGAAGCTGACAGATGACAAATTCTGGATGGCATTTGAACTAAACTTCCAGTAGACTGGCAGCGTCTTTGTGTTTATTTTTGGTGGAATGACCTTTCCATGTGTAAAGGGTTGAGATGCTTCCTGATTAAGTTATACTTCCACATGAGAAACTTTCACCTCAGAGGAATTAGGTGAAATTTTAAGAAAAAGGGTGTTCCCTTGAAACATAAATCTGTAATGAAATTTGCTTTTTCTTGGTGTTTTTTTGTACTTTTTTTTTTTTTTTTAGTTGCTGTCAATTTTTACAACCAGATTTTTGGAAGAGTTGATGAACTATGAAAAAAGAGAAATTACTCTTCTGGTTTTGACCTACAGGTAAGATTTCCTCCTCTTAGCAAAAGGTAATTGATATCAAAATAAAAAAGTATTTTGATGCAGGAAACTGATCCTTCTTCATGTTTTCTCATTTTTAGAAGTTTTAGTTAATTGACAATCAATTTTCTGTTTGCTTATGAATTATTATTTAATTAGTTTACTTTGTTCAGCTCCCATCCTGTCCTAGGTCTGGTTTCCTACCTGTTTTCTGTGAGGGAAGAGCTTTAGCTGTATCTGTATTGCAAAATTTAAATAGCTCAGACATTTAGCCCTGTCTCCTTGTATATGTCAACCTCCCAGCTAAGTCAGGTAAAACTAAATACATGAAGCATTAGGTTTTGGGGGGAGAATAAATATATAAAATAAATAAAAGAAATCAAGATCAGGAGTGGAAAGCATGTTTTCAGGACATGATTTAAGTTCAGGCTCCTTTCCTGGTTGTATTCCATAATTCTGTGCTACTTCCCAGTTAGCTCACAGGAATCTGACCAGTCTGACCAAGGGCTGGGTAGCAGTTGTGAGATCTCCAAATTTTGTCCCAGGTATTTTTGTTTTACATCTGAAATCGTCCATATTTGAAGAGTTATTTTAAGTCTCACCACACCTCCTGTTCTTCAGAAGGATAATTAGATCTGTAAAGAAAGAAAAAATCAAAGTAATTAGATTTAAAAGAGGCTGGATACCAAGAGTAACCTTCCTGCTATTGAAGTGAAGATGATGAAGAGCAAGAAAAGATTGTATTTAAGTCTAGTTTCCTTCTGCCTGCTTCCCATCAGGGCTCTGAGCTCACTGTCCCACATCCTGCAGTGTCTCTGCTGGGTGAGAACAGCTCCTCAAAGATGTTCTCAGATCCCAGATCCTTCCCCTCCTGCCCCATCCCCTCCTCCTCCCTTCTGGGGAAGCAGCAGTGCCAGAGCAGCACTGGCTTCTGCCTCCCAGGGCATCCCTATTCCTAATTCCATCTTGCTTGTGTTATCTCCCAGGTGGGCCTACAGTATGCTGAAGTAATGATTACAAACTCATACCTTTCTTGTGTCTTGATTTTCTTCATAAATCTGTAAAATGTGGGTTCTGTAGGAGAAAAAATAAATTAGAAGCACTTTGATTTTAGAGCTGAGGTGAAGACCAGTCAGCAAACCATCTCTGCAAGATTTCACTGCCACAGCAGAGCTGCCAGAATTGGAATTAAGAATAAGGTATGCAGGCTAACAATTCCCAGTAGATTAGCTGCTCTGACAGAGATAAATCAAGAGGCAAGTCCCAAACAATTCCTGTGCTGGAGTCAATACTCAGTGAAAACTGTGATGTTGTTGTAGAATCTGGGCAACTCTCTGGGCTATCCAGCCAGATTTTTACCCACCAGAGTGGTGGTCCAAGCCATGGACAGCCAGTTTCTTTGGGAAGATGCTGTGGGAAATGTTGTTAAATTCTTTTCTAAAGCCCAGACAGACACACCCACAGCCTTTCCTCATCCACCACATGGGTCTCCCTCTCATAGAAGGAGAAGCAGGTTTTGCCTTTTCCTAATCTCATGTTGGCTGGCTCTGATCCCCCCATTAACAAATCTAAAAATAAGCACTTGTTAATGGGAAAACACAGTTTCAGAGTGGAGGTTTTTTTCCCCCAGAAAATTTCTCCTGAGATCAGTGCTATCCAAAACTCTGAATACTCAAATCCTAAACCCAGTAGAAAAACTTCACCCTCAGTAAACATTTGGGGAACACTCAGTCAGTGTATAATTGCTTTACCTTTATAAAGCAATTTATATATTTATACCCACTTTTTGCAGGGACCTTGAGTATCTCTGAAACTGAAACAAACCTTAGTTTATCATTATTTTTTTTTATTGCTGCATTAGACAAAAACACATTGCCAAGGACTTGGTAATTGAGGCAGTGCTTCACTTCCTGATGCTGGTCAGAACTGGGTGCCACGACTCCGTTGTCTCACACCAGTCCTGCTGCATCATCTCCTGGAGCTGCAGGCACTGGAAAATGTCACAACACTCTGAGAATTCCTGGCATTTACTGCCTGTAAGACCAACAAAAAAAGTCTTTGGACACGGAGATTCCTTACCTGCAGATCTCTGGCTATTCAAAATCCATGCTTAGAGTACTCCACTAATTCCTTACATATCCAAACTGCTTTGGTTTTAATACATTTTTAAGGGTTTAATACATTTTAAAGAGTTATTTAAGCCACCTCTCTCTGCACCCATGTGCTACAAAAACTTCTACCAGAAATGTGTGCCTGGCAAGTCTTGCGTGTTTAAATTAAAGAGAGGAAAACGCTACTGTGAGAGCAGCAGGCACGAAAATATTGAGTTTGATAACTATATATGCAGTTTTCTCTGTGATATTACTCTTTGGAAGAGGGGGGTTATTTAAGGGTACCTGAATATTCAATATGTGTACAAAGGGATTTTTTTTGGAGAGTGCTGTGATTATTCTGCTGTGATTATTCTGTGATTTATTCCAGAGTGAGAGCTGCATGTGAGGATGCTCATCCTCTGCCTGTGCAGAGCTATCCTGATCCAATTCCTACTGACAATTCCTAACCTGGCTCTCTTGGTGGGCCCCCTAAACACCACACATCCCTTAATCCTCCCAGTGAACTGATCGGTGCTCACGTACACCCATACGTACGTGGCACATGAAATCAGAATTACTGGGAATTGTGAAAAATGCATATTTTATGATTTTATGATTGGCTTTTCACAAATATTAAAACGAATATTACATGTGTTGTGTTAGAAAGTAATGCTGTATTAATTCTCTTAAGCAGTGTGTTAAATATAGCTTTAGGTTATAACAAAATGTTAAAATAGAAACTATGCTATGTAGGATACTTTTTTTTAAAGAAAGGACTTGCAGCAAGATAGCAGCCACAGGACACCTGAATCTTTCAGAGAAAAAGAATTTATTGCCTTCTTATCAGAAGAAACGAACTTCTTCCCACCTCGAAGGCACTGTTAGGATTCAGAGGAAGAAGCTGACGATGACCAGACAGAATCCTGTGTTTGAATGGAATTTATGCATCATGTATGAAGTCTATGAATATGCAACAGGCTATTGCTTTTAAAGGTTAATCAATCCTTTGTTAACGGGGGTCCTTTTTCGGGCTTATGCTGCCCAGAAAAAGGTACCCGGGCGTCCGTAATTCTTGGTTTCTATTGTCTCATATTGTCCTAATTCAACTTGTCCAAATTATTATTACTCTAATTGTATTACTATTTTTATAACCATTTTATTACTATTAAACTTTTAAAATTTTAAAAACAAGTGATTGGCATTTTTCACAGGAATCACGGGATCAGAGCGCTTTGGGCTGGAAGGGACCTTAAAAAACCCCCCTGCCACACCACAGGGCAGCTCGCTCCAAGGCCTCACAGCCGGGCCATCCTCCTCCCGGGGCTGTCAGTGACCCGTCCCGGTGTGGGCCTGACCGGCGCAGCCATGAGGAATGACCGGGATGAGCCTGGGGGCACAGCGGGGCGCGGCGTTTGTCCCCCGCACACGGTGACACCGCGCTTCAGCGCAGCCTTGGCATCCTCGTCCCGCTCGGTGGGCCCGGGACTGGAGCTGGGATGAAGGCCGGGACCGGGATCGGGACGAAGCGAATCTTCCCGGGCTGCCGGCGGCCAATCGCGGCGGCCCGGGCGCGCCCCCGCGGCGCCGCTGCTATTGGGCATGCCGGGAGCTGTAGTTCTCTCCCTGCGTCGCGCCGCTCTATGCGCGGACAGGCGAACTACAACTCCCAGTAGCCTTTGGGGCTCCGCCACGCCGTGCCCGGCCGTGCCTACGATCCCCATCGCGCCCCGCGGGGCCTGGAAGGAGAAGCGGGTCCGGGAGCGCGCGGGGCGGCGCCTGCGCAGAGCGTGGCTTCCTGAGCGTCTGGTGGTGGCCGCCATTTTGTGGTGCCGCTTCCCTCTCCCGCTCGGGATCTGCGGCCGCGGGACCTGGCGCGGGGGCGACGCGGAGCGGGGGGAGCCGGGGCCGCCCGCACCCTCCTCACCTTCCCTTCGCCTCCGTGCGCCGCCGAGCCCCTCCGGCGCTGCCCCCGGGCGCGGCTGCGGAGAGCGGCGCTCGCCCACCATCATGGAAGACGACGGGCAGCCCAGGACCCTGTGAGTGGGGAGGGGGCGGCGGGGTGGGCAGCGGGCCCGGGGCGGAGCGGGGCGGGGGCAGGGGTGCGCTCCCGGGGAGCGGGGCCGGGGCCTCGGGGGGTGCCGGGGGAGCGGAGGGAGCCGAGCGGGACAGAGCGTGTGCGGCAGGGCCGGCAGCGGGGTCCGGGCAGGGGGAGCGGGAGCGGAGCGCGGCCCGCACGGAGACGGCGCCGCAGCGATCCAAGGAAAACGCGGGCGAGCCGCGGCTGGAGCCGGCGTGTAACGGGGGCCGTCCCCGGAGCCTCCGGGGCCCGTCCCCGCGCGTTTGGAGCTGCAGGCGGGGGTCCCAAGCCTTCCCCGGGGGGCACAGGCCGCCCCTGGGCCCCTCTGCACGGCGGTGCCGGCGCTGGGAAAGTTCTTTGTGCTGTGCCGGCGGTGGGTGGGATGGGGAGCGCCGGGAAAGCGGGAAGGATCGCTCTTCCCTCCAGCGTGTCACGCTGTGGTTCAATAACAGGGTATCGGGCCCAGCAGAAAGAAATAACTGTGTGCTGGCCGCGTCTCTCCGCGCTCTTTAGTCCCTTGGTGGCTGTCATCCGTTTTCTGTTTGAAAATACGAATTTGAGCGTTTTGGGGTTGCTGCTGGGTTCTTTTTAGCTTTGCAGGTGTGGTTTTGATGAATTTTCTTTGTCCTGTTGGCTTAAAGGAGGGAGGCTCGCACTTGTGGTTGGGCACTCGAGAGCAGGGATTTTGTGCTGCTGCTGATTTTAAGCAGTTCCCAGATTTGCAGAGCAGCTGCCAGAGGGTGTTTGGGGCTCTGGGAGCGGTGCAGTGTTCGGGCTGTCCCTGGAAGAAAGGCAGGCTCATGCTCGGGCTGCCCAGATGACAAAACACAGCTCAGGACTGTGCAAATGAAATCTTTGTCTATTTAGCTTTCAGGACAGTAGCCTTCAGAAAAACTCTCCGAGATAGTCTGGACTGAAAGCCACCCTAAAGAAACTACTGAAACAGAGTAAAATGTATCATAATTCTGTTCTCACTACCAAAATGATGACTTGGCATTTAAGGCTTAGCAAGGCAATTTGTTTTTTTCTCCTTTCTAGGTCTGCAAAAGTTCTTTAAACTTGTTTATAGTGTAGTATAAGTACTTAGTCCTTGCTCCCTGAGGTGCATAATTAAAGTAAGCAGATCTGAAATGCTTTTTGTGTTGATTATCCAAATGATCTGAGTTTGCCTGGCCCTCAGAGCAGACCTAGGTTGAAGTGTTGTTTTAGAATAGGAGGAGGGAAAAGAGCAGAGGCACACAGTGTTTTATTCAGTTTTATTTTCAAGGCTCCTTTCTTCATTATTGGCTCTTTTTCTTTCTTTTTAAGAACTGCTATAGTCCCAGTAGGTATTTAAGATGTTCTTTTAGTGCTAACAAGTTTGGGTACCACAGTGGCCGTGGGTCCTTCCCGGGATCATATCCATCAAGGACCTGACTTAACCCTCTTAGTTACTAAAAAGAAAAAATTAAATTTGTGCTAAGATGTCTGAACTAGCATCTCCACAGCTGCCCCAAATGGTTCATTGCACACGTGTGACTGTTTCATTTGTTAAACTAATAAACAGCATGCACATTAATTTCCTAGTAGTTCTGTAGTAACCACAATCATAAAGGGTTACTTTCCTGTAATTATCTGTAGGCTTTTTGCTTGGAAGACAAAAATTTTGCTGTAGCATTTTTTCCATTTTACCTTCTTGTCCCTAGTTTTTATCTGAAATTTCTTTAAATTTAGAATAGCAAGATGTGTTTTAAAGATTATTATCCTGAGCACTGCTTTTCATATAGAGCAGTTGTGGTGTCATAATAAAACTCACTGTCCCCCAAGAAGAACAAATAAAAATAGTGTTAGTTGAACTTCTAAGTTTTCATTGTTTGGTGTATTTGGGGAGGAGGAGGGGAGAGAAAGTGAAGAACAAATTGTTTCAGTAGCTATTTCACCATGTGCAAAAGCACTTGCTTCATAGTGTAAGCAGAACTTTATGAATGTCTTAGTTTTTTACTCCTCAAGGAATAAATGAGATCCAAAATCTGTAAATTAGGAAGGAATTTTCTTATTTAACAGTTGAAAGCCATTTTTTTAACTTCTAAAAAGCAAAACATACCTTACCACTGTTCACTCAACATTTATGTCCATCTTAACCAGCTCAGAATAAGGATTGTTCCAATTTGCAGTACTTACAGGGCTGTTATGTTTAGTCCAGTCATGATAGGTCAGTCATAAACCTCTAAGAATTCAGAATATTTTCTGAAGCTTAATATAGAATGCTGACACTGTTTGCATTTTTATTTCTTAACTTCATAGAAATGTGAAGAATAACCTTAGATACTTTCTGCCAAAAAACTTTCCAGGAATGGGGGCCCTTCTGCGTGATTTGTCACATATAATTTTTTAGCTGGTCCTAAAATGAGCTGTGAGCTTCTGATTTTTTTTTTGTTGTTGTTGTTTTTCATTTTAATAGAACACTTGCAAGCTCTGTTCTCTGTGAGTACTGTTAGATTGCACAGGCTGTATCAAAGTCCTGCTTTTACTTTAAAGTGAAAACTAAACTATCAGAAACCTGATGTGCTGCTAATGTTATCAGTTCTTGCAGGCAGCCAGTAAAGTTGCAAAGTTGTATATTCTTGTTGAAGTTTTTAGAAATGTTTAGTGTGATTTGGAGGTGTTCCGGGACTGCTCTGAATCACTGCATGCCTACAGCTGCTATCTCATCAGCCTTGCCATGCTGTACTCCAAGTCTGGAGTATGGATAAGGTGCAGGAGTAAAGCTTCTCCCAGACTCTTCTGAACTTCCTTCAGTTCAGCTCTGTACGGGAATGTTGTCTCCTGGAGGAGGCTGCATAGTGGATTATTCTTGGTATCATTTTATTTCCAGTAGCTCACAAGCACTAGGCAGAGTTGCTAGAATTTCCACATCAATTACCTTATTGCTTATCATAACTTGCCCTTTTAAATATGGAAACTGCCATTTCTTGTGTGTTGCCTGTGTGAGTGAGAAATCAGATTTACTATTTTTCCTCAAAAAAAGAGTGTAAAGGCGTTTTGTATACCTAAAAGGTAGTGGCTGTGAATCTCCCTTTCTTACCTCCCTGTCTGGCATGCAATACAAACCTGTTTACCTTCAAAAAGAGAGTTTTGCTGCTCGAGCCAAAGAGTTGAGTTCCAGAACTCATTATGGACTGATACATGCCTCTTGTGTTCCTTAGATAGTTGTACAACATCTCTGAATTTCAAGTAGTTTGTTATTCTTTGTGTTGCCAGCAGCATTCAGAAGTGTAATAGATAAAAATGTGTGTCAGGACATCTGTCTGTCTATGGCTTGTTGGGGTTTTTTTGTAGCTGCTTATTAATTGGTGTTTAAGTGCTTCAGGCTTGCAGAAGGGAGCAAACACTATGACCTGTGTGCAAAAAGCCACAACTTTTGCTGCCCTGTCACATCATCCAAAGCCACCAATAAGAGTTTAGTAAGTGCTTCTGCCTTGCTGGGTTTCATCATTTTAAAAAAATTTGCATAATGCATCCTCTAGAATGTATCACTCCAAAAAGACTGGAATACAGTACATAGCATGTTAGGAGTCTTCTGGTTTCTTGAGGTGTGTCTGTGATAATTTTGATTTCCTGAGGTAGAAGAGAAGCTGCTGTTGTGTTACATCAGGTGTCAATGGAGCTAGGAGGGGAAAGCTGAGCATGGGCTGGCCATGTGTAGTGGGTGATTAGCATCAGCTCAGCCACGTTTTGTGTTTCCAGAAGGGTAAGGTGTCTGCTCCTAATGTGGTGAATATCTTGATTTCTTTAGTTCTGGAGCATTCAGACGTTGACACCTAAGATGTTTGCTTGTGTGTTTTTATTGAAGTAGTTTCTAACTGTACTGAAGGAGGTGATGTTACTGCAGTCTGCTTAAAGACATGAAGTAACCATCAAGTCTTACTTTTTAGCAGATTGTTTCAAATTTGTAGAGATTTGTATTTCCATATTTTACATTTAGTTTGAGAGATTTGGGGCTGAGTGTTGTCCTTGCTGTGTGAACCTTTACTGTGCAGTATTCTCAGTGGGTGCATTCCTGAAGTTTGAGTTTTAGCAGCTTGGGAAGGGTGGGAATGCCTCTGACTAATGGTGACACTGTGCACCAAGGCAGCATTCGTCTTGGAACATTTAGGGAATTAATGGACCAGTAGGATTTCACATCCCATCTGAATCTAGCAGTCAAGGTGGTCCTGATTTTTATGAAAAGGCAGCTTGTGTCATAGCTGAGGTTTATGATGCAGCATTCTCACAACTATCTTGCTGAAGGCATGGTGGTATCAAAAAACCACTTAATATATCTGAAATATTCTAGCAATTAGTGTAACTTTTCTTACCTTAGTTGAATAGATTGCTGAGGAATGGCTTTCCCTGGTCTTTTTTTCTTTTTAAAATTTTTGTCAGACCAAGAGGAATTCTCCAGCTTGATTTTCAGCCTTCTTGTGTTTTTCAAATACATGTTAATATTATGCAGAAGAGGATGATACTTGGTTTTTTCTTGTTAGTGTTAATTGTATTCCTTACTGTATCTGGTTTGCAGTAGAAATAATGTGTTAATTTCTATCAGTGTTACTGTATCAGTGGGCTGTGAAGGCTCAGTATTAATAAATACTACAGCATACAGAGGAAACCAGTACTAACAATAAACTGACCCTTTATGTTGGAATTCCTGCTGGGATATACATTTGCCATCTGATTTTAGTAGTATCTTCAAAGGTTAATATTTCCACTAAAAACTATTAGTGGTTTACAATTTATTCTTGGTGAATGATTAATAAAAATTTAGTTAGTATTTCAGAAAGAAAGTATGGATAAATGTTTAACTACTAAATTTTCAGGATCGAACTGAAAAGTCAGTGAGATGGACAGTTTGTCCTGTAAGAGCTCTTAGAGTTCTGCAGTTTTTAACTTCTCTACTGAAAAGCTTCATAACAATCCAGGCTTCTGTCAATGACTTGTGTTAATTCATACATATTTAATAAGAAAATAATGAGTACCTGAAGGATTTTAGTGGATGTTCTCTATTCAGGTGGTGCTTCAGAAAGTCACTCTGGATGTTGTAGCTTTGAAGTCCTGCTGAGAAAGTGCAGAATTGGCCCATAGTTGCTGAAAGAAGAACATAAACAAACACCTGTTGATAGGGTTGTGTGGTGTTCTGATGAAAACAAACAGTGTCTGTTTTGATTTTGCTGATCCGGATGAAAGTCCAGCTGCCAAACACGATTTGCCTTTGAAAAATTTTGAAGGGTTGCCTTTCAGAGCACACCTTTAGCTAACTCAAAATAAATTTGTCTGTGAGCAGTAAGAAAGGCTTGTTCACATTTATGTTCACTCTGTTAACAGGTCAGGCTGACTTGAGTTTGCAGTTTTATGACATTCTGTAATGACCAGAGTAAAATGAGTAAAATGTAAATTCTTTCAGCTTCTAAATCACAGAAGGTTCTGCTCATCTTATTGGTTGCACTTGAATTCTTTATGCCTTGACAGGCTTGTTTGTAAAGGTGATGAATGTCCCTCTGCTGATGGCTTGTGACATCTGTTACTGTGACAAGCCTTTCTCTTAACTGATCACTTTGTTTACAATTTGATTACAAATTAGTCACATTGTTGAAAAGAATTTAGTTTTGCATTCAAGACTTTCTCAGCCATTATTGACCTGGTAAATCTAGGACTCTTATCTAAACTTGATAAGTATTTCAAAACTTGGAATTATTTCTCAAGATTTACAAACTAACAAAAATAAAGAAGTCTGGGAGATATTAAAATAACACTGCCAGAATTTTGGGGGGTATTCCAAAGGTGAGAGCTGTCGAGATAGCTGCTGCACAGTGCATTCCTGTGGCAGAATGCTGCATAAATTGCCTTGTCTGTTGGTGAGTGGGCTGCCTTTCCAAATGCTCAGGGAAACAGCAAAGTTGAGTTGGTTGTTTGCAAGGCAGCACAATTTGTCCGAGAGCTGCTCCCGAGCTCATGGGAGTGAGATGTGTGTTTGTACCAAATTCAGAAGTATTCTTGATGAGATACTCAGTGGGAAGTGAAACTTAAAATATCATTGCCCAGTTGGTTGCTTGTTCTGCACAACATTCTTGAGCAATGTTCTTTGTGCTTTTGACATCTCTGTGCCAGGGAAATGATTGGCACTAGGTCTTGGTGTCCAGTGTTGTCTGCATTGAGCTTCACTTCTCAGTTGTGTAGCCAGTGTTATAATTCAGAAACCACATGAGTACTGCATTATAACTATGAAATAATTAGTAAATATAATCTTTAAAACACTTGAGATGTTCTAAAGGAAGATTCTTTATAGTTGTTTAAGTTTTTAAAACCATAATTACATTTTAAAAGATGACAATTTCTGGTTTAAAATCTTGGTTTTTTGTTTCCTTGTGTAGCTATGTAGGAAACCTCTCCAGAGATGTGACTGAGGTTCTCATACTTCAGTTATTCAGCCAGATTGGACCATGCAAAAGCTGTAAAATGATAACAGAGGTAAGGCCTTCCACATCTGGGGGGTAGCAAATGTAATGTAACTTTACCTTAAGCTATCCAAAAGAAATGAAGTTGAGGGCTTCTTTTGACATTACTGGCAGTGGGTTTCTTTGGGTTCATTGTGTTTGGCTCTGGGGATAACTCCTGGCAGGAGAGACCTGGTGTGTGCAATCCTGTGCTTTTGCCTGTAGCCCTGACTTAGCTTTTGTCAGCTGGTGATGAGATTCCACTTTATTTAAAAGATTGTTACCCCCTCTTTGCAAATCACGTTGTTCTGGTGATCAGAAACCTTATTATTTCAAGTGTTATTCATGGCTATTTGTACATTTTTCACTTTATTTGAACATGAGCCTCAGTAATTCTTGTCCCTCTTGAATAAATGGTTCGTTGCTATAGATGAAAAGTAAGAAGTCTTTCAAAATAAGTTTGACTCTTCCTCAGCTCTTTCTGCACTACTTCAAATTCCTCTTGTCTGTACTAGTACAAATAGTTCTTGTCTGCACCTGTCTGTTCTTAAATTAATTTTTCCTTGAAACAAAGTGACAAAATTTCCATAGTATTCCAGATAAAGTCTTTTGCACAGAGTGTTGGTAAGTATTAATGTTTTCTTATCTCCAGTGTAAATACTCTGGTACCTTTATGTTTGGCAGCCATTTCTGTGAGCTTTTTGACACATCCTAAAAAACTTCTCTCTCCCTGGTATTTTTCCTTCCTTCTACATTTGTAACTGGTAAGCTTTGAGCAGGCAGGAACTAATCTGAGTTCAGCCAGGTTTAAGCTTTGGTCCTTCATGTCTGGTTTCTGTATACTCTTCATACTTTTTACTACAGCTTATGCTTCTTACTAACTTGTAATTACAGCTTTCTTGAGGACAGTTACATTAGTTTGTTGTCAGGATAGTTAATGAAAGTATTAAAAGGCAGGTCTTGTGACCAGACTTCTTTAGGAATGCTACCAGAAACTCCCCTGTGGGCTTCTTCTCCTTTCAATGTGTCACACAACTTGTTTGTTTCTTTGTTTTTAGCTTATCATCAACTTGCTGCTTGTTTAATCACTCTCATCTTTGTCTGGACTAATAATTTCCCATGTGACACTTTTCTCTGCTGGATTTGCTTTAAGTTTATTGGAGAAAAATAGCAGAAGGCTGAGAGATCACAGTTGTTAGTTCTTCTCTGAAGAAACAGTTTTGATTGTCATGTGCTCTACAGACATAAGGTGCTGCTGCTTCCACCTTTGGCTGGGTGAGAGCTGTTAGCAGCACTTTGGTTTCTTGAGGATCAGGTGGGAAATTCCAACATTTTTACCTTGGTTGAGGCTTTGTGGTTTTAAATCTTTCCGTAAGTGAGACATCTTCATGAAACAAGTAGATAAACAAAAACTGCTGGCAGCTGTATTCAGTGCCTCAGAGGTGACTGCACTGGGCTGACCTCAGCAGCTGCCAATAAGCTGTCACAGAAGTGCAGACTGGATTCTGGACTGTCACAGGACCTGGCCACAGAGTCCATCCTTCTACAGTGTGTGGTAAACCTGTCCTGGGAACTGTGTCATGGTTAGGTCATTCTTACCATTGTTAGTACCACCATCACCTTTTAAAAACCTGTGGTTTTTCCATTTTAGCTAGGTGTATCAAGTCATTCTTTTTCTTTTGTAGAGTATATGACATGAACAAATCAAGTGTTGAAAAATTTCAGGTGTTTCTTTTGGGAGTATATAATACTCAGGCTGCTGGCACAGTATTTGTAGATAGTTTTAACACCTAAAGTTCTGAGTGTCTGCAAAAGAGATTCCTCTCATGTTCAGCCAAGTTCTCAGGGCTAAAGAAGACCTCCCTACAATCTAAAAGTAAGGCTGTACTTCAGCTGAAGCATAAACCACCAAATTTCCTGAAGAAGCCTTAAATGGGTTTCCCAAGGTAGTGTGGGAGGAGGGGTGAATTAAGGCTTTCTTTTTTGGGCCATCTGAGGTGAGTGTGCTTGTAGAGAACTTTGTGACTGAAACTTTCTTTATGATCTCAGGTGCATTTTCTCTCATCTGTTCATTGTGCATCCTTTAGAGGCCCCAGGTAGTGACAGTGTTCAGGAGACTTCACACTCCAAGACCATTTTAGGTGTACAAGGGCCTTGTGATCCATTCAACTGTTGCATCTTCACAGCTTCACCAGTAGACAGAACCATGTTTAAGCTGTACAATCCAGCTTTAGGAGGAAGGATTAGAATTGTTCATCAGTGTAAGTGTGTATGGGTTGTCAGAAGTTAAATAAAAATGCTGGAAAAGGCTTCTCTTAGCTCGTGTTACAGCTGTGTTCTACCTGCACTGGGGGAGGTTGATAGTGAAAATACTGATGCCAGAGCAGTTCCTCTCTGCTAGACCCTTCCCTTTCCATGTGAGAAATATCTTGTTTAGGGTAATATTAGTGTTTCTAGAATTATATTTTATCATTTTGGTCCATGCACATGCTGCATAGTTAATGAAAATGTTTTGGTAACTGTTTTTGTACTCATTACATCCTGGAGGTAGATCAAATCCAGTGTTCAAGTTGGCATTCTCAACATCCTTTCCACTTGATCAGCTTTTCAGAAAACTCTTCTGTTCTTTGCACTTTATACTCTGGTACATTTATTACTTCAGTGACCTCTGCCAGTGAGTATTTTTAAAGGTGATTTGTTAGGCCATCCTACAAAAACAGGTTGTACTCAAGGTTTAACAGAGTTAACAGTCAATTGATTAGTATCCTTTTCCCTCAGTCAAACTATTTTGAGTTCTTTTAAAAGGTTATTTCCCAGTCATTTTTCACTTGAGACTGACACTGTGCAGGTTCCAGGTTGCTGCCTGCTGGTGGTTTTCAGTCAAATAAAAGGAAAGACTTCTTAAGTAGGGCAAGAGAAAATTGGTGAAAATGTGTCTGGGGAATAAACCTTTCTAGCTTTGAGTATATGCATGAGGCAGTTCTTTCTTCTTTCCTTTCTTTCCCTTTTCCCCCCACTTTCCATCCAGTTTGTAGATCACTTTTCTGCTCAGTTATTTTTAGTTCAGTAAACTTCAGTCCTCATTCAAAGCAAGCTATCCTTCAGAAACTGCTAGACCTTTAATAAAAAAATCCATCTTAAAAATTCTTGCATTTAAGTGTAATGTCAAAGGCTATTTCATAAATCTGATGCAAATCATTCTGAAAGTTTCTAGCTGTAAGTAATATATTTTCCTGGATTTTCTTCTCAGCAACCCGATAGCAGAAGGGTCAACTCTTCTGTTGGATTTTCTGTTTTGCAGCATACAAGCAATGACCCTTATTGCTTTGTGGAATTTTATGAACACAGAGATGCAGCTGCTGCATTAGCTGCTATGAATGGGAGAAAAATTTTGGGAAAGGTAAGTTGCTCACATGGTAATCTTAGATTTAATGACTATAGATTTGTGTGAAAATATTAATAAAACCGTTGAAGATGTTTTACCAAGATTAAATATTGATAGAATAATATTTTAAAAGTATTGATATAAAAAAGTAAGTCTTGTTTAGGAAATGTATTATTTTTGATCTTCTATTTATGATGGTGTTTTATATTAAATGATGATTTGTAAACATTGACAGTTGTAACCCACCCTTGAATGAACTTATAAAATGTAAGAATTTTGTGAATTTATACTAAATCTTATACTTGTTTTCAGGAGGTCAAAGTAAACTGGGCAACAACACCAAGTAGCCAGAAAAAAGATACATCCAGTAAGTAATGTAATGCCACAGTATCACTTGTGCACAAATACTTCACAAAGTGGTAATAATTTATCATAAATGCATTTAAACATAACTTCTCTCCTTCCCATCTAGTGTTTGATAGAATTTTGCAAACTAATTCTTCTGTTTCTGCTTTACAACTGGGGAAACCGGAGTGGACAGATTAAATTGCTGCTGCTCTTCACATGGAATCCTGAGCGTTCCTGGTTCCCAGAGCTGTGTGCAGAGCATCACTTTCTCAGGAGTTGAAACTTAAGATAGCAGTTAAATATTTGATTAGTAAATTATTTATTTTCAGATCACTTCCACGTGTTCGTTGGAGATTTAAGTCCAGAAATAACAACAGAAGACATCAAGTCAGCATTTGCTCCTTTTGGTAAAATATCGTAAGTATCATCATAAACATTTCCAATATCGGTCAGAAAATGTGATAGTGAAAATGTCTTTCGAAGTTGAAATGTTATTTCTTATCTATTGAGATAATTTTTCTGCTGTTCATTTTCTTGTGGTGGGTGGGTGGGTAGTAAAGAGGGGTTGTATCTCAGTGTGTTTCACAATGTAAATGCAGTAATGTAATTGTGCTCTGGTTTGCTGAAAGCAATGTGCTTTTAACCTAATTTATATGCTAATGTCCTTCAACCTTTTATTAAAATTTAATTACTGCTCTAAGTGTGTTTTTTTGCTGTTGAGAATGTGTACAGAGTAGTGACTTGACATACTATATATATTGTATCCTGGGTGTGTTTTATGTGCATTTTTGCTGCATTTCATAGGCAGTGTGGAAAACTGGGCAATTGAAATATAATTCTGTAAAGCAACTAGTTAATAACTTGGGAATGTTTTGAAAAAGCTAATACTTATGAGAATGAAATCTGGTTTTTTGGATGAGAATGGGATGAATTACAATTATAATATCTGAAATGAAAGAATGGTGGCTTTACAAAATGTGCACATTTCTGCCAGTTAAGAGAATGTTTCTTTAAACTTCTCTTGGACAATTCAGGTGATCCTAAATCACAAAGTCCTTGAGAGTGCTAAAGAGTATTGCTACAAAAAAAAGTCTGTTAATCTTTTATCAGTTTATCTTTATAAAAATCAAAGTTGCACATGAACGTTTTTGTACTACTTTTCAGGAGTATATTTCTAAGAACAAAATTCTTATTTTTCTCTTGTTCTGTACGCATATTTTTAAATGAATCATAAATCTTATTTCTTACCTCTGCTGTTTTGTTTACTTTGCTTTTTGTCTCTTAATGTGGTAAGTAGTACTGTTTTAAAAATCAATTTAAAAAGAATAATTCAGGTTTCTGTTTCTCAATCTATATTTATACCTGAGACCTGCAGTTTTTCTAAAGTCCAAGTCACAATTAAAAGTAATAGCATTCTGGTTATTTTGCAGAATTGCTCATAAGAATGGACAGGATCTTGAAGGCTAACTGCAAGGAACTGTGCACACTGGAACTCAGTTGTAGATTTTTTCTCATTTCTATTTATTCTTATTATACATTATTTATATATACATATTTTAGTATTTACATTTTAACATTCTATTATTCAGTGCAGTTCTATATTTCCAATCATTTTAACTTACTCACTAAAATTTCTGTGTAAATTTGTTGTTTTCGTACTGGTGTGCTTAGCATTGTTGTTAGTTTTATTCTCCTTTCTTAAATTTCTGAAAATGTCAATTTTTCAAAATTTACAGCTACCCAAACTCCAAAATGATGGTAGAGAATTGACCAAGAAAAATAAAGAAATCTGTTAACAGGCCATGTATGCCTTTTAATTCCTATTTTTTCCTCTTTTTCGATTTTTTTAATATTTCATATATTTTGTATCACTAGGCAGAAGACATTTAACTATTTAGAAAATGCATGGTAAATTAGATAGAATTGTTACAGTAATTTATAGAACAGTAAACCTTAGAGGACCCTAGCCAATAGAATATTAGAAAAGGAAACTTTGTTTCTCTTATACTTCAAATTTGAACATTCTAGTTATAGCCAGTATAGGTTATGTGCATAGGTTGCATGTTTATTACATGTTATTTTTTTTGTCCTACTGCTTTTTTCTAACAGGTAAAGAAGCAATAGGGAGAGTTCAGGAATGACTGTAGTTTTAGGGCTAACTGAATTTATAAGAAAAAATTATGCTCACAATACAGTGTGTGTGGTTCCTTTTAGTTTTTATTTTGCAGGTTATCAATACTACCCTCATATAGCTGTGCTTCTTTTCACAGGGATGCACGGGTAGTTAAAGATATGGCAACTGGAAAGTCAAAAGGCTATGGTTTTGTATCTTTTTATAACAAACTGGTGAGTAATCACAGTGCAGGTTTAAAATAGTCCCTATTTTCCATTTTTAGTTTTGCCTGTTTATGTATTTGCTGTTTATTAGACTTCACCCAGGGAAACAAATTTACATGTACGGGAGCTGGATGTATGTTTAGGACAATGTGGGGAAACTGTGAATCATTTTCCTTAAATATTTTGCATAGGACAAGCTCACAGTTTCAGGATTTTAGGTATATAAAGCCTGTTTGTGTGGTCAGAAGTCCTAAATGTCAGATTTCTGGAGCTGTCCTAATCAGAGAACAGGTTTTAATTTCTTCAGATTTGCCGATGCCATAAGATACTGCAATTGAATGCCTTGATTTATGTGTGTTTTTCCAGTTGCACTTTCTTTGTTCTGTGTTACAGCTGAAAAAGAAATAGAAAAAGAAATAGCTGTTATTTCCTTGTACCCCTCTTCCTTTATCATACAGTTGTTTGGTTCCTGTGACCAGGGGGGAACTGTGACAGTCATGGAATTAAAGCTACTGGATTCTTTTTAGACTGAGCCATAAAAACTCCAATTGAAATTAGTATTCATTCTACAAAATGAATGGATGAATTCTAAACACAGTACTAAAAAGTACTCTAAATTTCATGTCTTGATTGTTGTTCATTCCCACAGTAGCTGCACCTGTAGGGTTATGGTGTGACAGTCCTGAGCTGGTACTTCAAGGCCCATTTTTCAGATTGTATCATTCTGCTGGACTTGGGGAAGTGGGATATGCTCCCAGACTTCCAGCCTGAGCTCTTAATGCATAACACAGTTAAGAGAAAATGGAACTCCTGCATTGGACTGGATCGGTTATGGCCTGGGCACTGTTCCATTTTTATCTCAGCTGTGGTCCTCAAGCAGGATAGCAGCAAGATTCATCAGAGAGTGTTTCCTTTCCTTGTCAGTTCAGTATGTATTCACCATGTTTTAGGAGCCAAGGCTGCTTGAATCAATTGGGGGGTTTCATTGTCTGGTGGGTTTGGTTTTATCATTTAGATTGAGTTTTTCTTTTCTTATTGGTCATCTTTTGTAATTTCATTTTTGTGTTTCTGTGTTTTCAAAATGAGTACTCAATATATTTAAAACCTAGAAAGATCAAGGTCCTGAGTTTGAGAATTCTAGTTGGGAGCAGCTCACCTTTAACTTGTCCACATTTTCTTTGTCCCTTGTGCTTGGCATTTTTTTCCTTAAGCTTTGTGCCCTTGGAAAAGCATTTCAAATGTGCACTAACTGTTTGCTCTACCTGTCTTCTTCCAAAGTAATGGGAGACAAATTGCTTCTTGCAGCTGTTAGCAAACTTACCCTTGCTTACCAAGTGCTTCTGCTTGCACTGTGAACTTAAAGATTGTCTTCAGTTGCATGTTCAAGATAAAAAGTGGACCATGGATTCTCATGTGTGTTCATACAATGACCTTAACATGTAGAGAACTTACAAAACATCTGTTGCACACCTGCAGGAAGCAAAAGAAACATTTAGTGATAGTTATTTTATTTCAGTGATTGCTTCTGCCTTCTGTGTGAGCTTCCCACTTTTTTGGGCAGCTTTTGAACATTCTAATGCAGATGCTTGTATGGTATATGTGCATATGGTATAAATGTGTGTGTCACATGTACATGCATGTATACAGGTAGTTTATATATATGATTGCAGTTGGCCTCCATCCTGTGTAGAAAATGGGTGGGAGGAAGTTTTTACCAAATGACTTCTGAGAGCCTTCTCTGTAACCAGTTGCCTTCATGTTAATTAATGTTTGTTTGCTTGCTCTGATTGTTCAGAATTTCATACTCTTCTTAGTACTGTTACTGGTTTTGTCAGTGGAATTAACTGATAGCCACGTCTTGGGAGTAGATTTGTACATGATTTTTGTTTGGAAGTGCTACAATCTCTGTTTTAATCTCTTCAGGATGCAGAAAATGCTATTGTACACATGGGAGGCCAGTGGTTGGGAGGCCGCCAGATCAGAACTAACTGGGCAACAAGAAAACCACCAGCCCCTAAAAGTACACAAGAAAGTAAGAGCTTCATGTCATGCTGTGTTGTGTTTGCTGTCTTTTCACTGTTCAGTGGGGGAATTAAACAAAAGCCAAAATCATGTCACTTAAATCACATATTAGCTTGCCTTCCAGATCTTGATTAGATTTTTTTGGTATGTTGTATCAGCATAGTCATAAAATATTGAATGTGTTTGTTAATAATGTATTTGTTAAATGTGAAATTCATGCTTGTGTACGAGGTAAGTGTCTGGGTTACTGTCAACCCACTGCTGAAAACCAGCCTTTTCTCTTTATAGATAATACAAAACAGTTGAGATTTGAAGATGTAGTAAATCAGTCAAGTCCAAAAAATTGTACTGTGTACTGTGGAGGAATTGCCTCAGGGCTAACAGGTATGAAGTGCTCTCTTATTTTTTATTATTGAAACTTTTTGAACACCAGGATGATTACTAATTCAACAACTTCTTATGTTGTAGATCAGCTTATGAGACAGACTTTTTCACCGTTTGGACAGATAATGGAAATAAGGGTGTTTCCAGAAAAAGGTTACTCATTTGTCAGGTATGGACAGAGAAAGCAAAATCTCTGGGTCTGTGCATGCAGTAACACTTCATTTCTCTGTAATTTCACCTGATTTAACTTGTCCTGATACAATAAAAGCTGTCACCATATATTCATAGAATAATTTGGAATTTTTAAAAAGGGCCACCAACATTTTTACCTGAGAAGATGAATGTTTGTGAAAGCAGATGTTTTTCTCTGGATGTATGGAGTCACTGTTTTTTAAGTAATCAGGTGGAAGTACTGTAAAACATAACATTGGGTTTTTTTATGTTTTTTAGGTTTTCAACCCATGAAAGTGCAGCACATGCTATTGTTTCAGTTAATGGAACCACAATTGAAGGACATGTTGTTAAATGTTATTGGGGTAAAGAATCCCCTGATATGACTAAAAATTTCCAACAGGTAACTGTACCTAACCTTTTCTTTGTATTGCAAAAGCAATTGTGTTTATACCTGTAATGACTTCCCAGTTATAATGGCTAAATTTTGTGGTGGAGTTCTTATGAAATTCCATGTTCTGTCTCAGTTATGTTCCAGTTCATCAAATTGGGCTAGTGATTTTGATGGAATATCTGTTACTGTCTTCTGGATATGATCCAAGATAGGGAGAAACTTTGAGGTAATTTTAATTCTTGCTGTTTTGCTAACTGCAGATTAGGTGGCTGTCCAACCAAATAGTCTTTGGGGTTTCAAGCACACACAAATAAATTTTTCAGTACAAGGATCTAATTAAGTCATAGTGACTTTTATTTTTCAGATCTCATTATTGCTTGTTTTAGCTCTCTGAATGATATAGCCAAAACTTTGCCTTCAGCAGCTCAAATGCAATATAAACCATCTCTAGAACCTGAAGTACAATGGATTATTCTTTCTGCAGGTGGATTACAGTCAGTGGGGACAATGGAGCCAAGTATATGGAAACCCACAGCAGTATGGGCAATATATGGCTAATGGGTGGCAAGTACCATCATATGGAATGTACGGCCAAGCATGGAATCAACAGGGTTTTGGAGTAGAGTGAGTAATTATATTTAATTTTGTTAGAATATTCCAAGGGTGCTGTAGCTTAAGTTTCAGGCTCATTTGGGTCAAGGATTGCACAAGGTTTCAAGGTTTAGGGGGGACTCCTGTGTGCTTAAAGTTTATGTTCAGTTATCTTGCCATGAGCAGATACTGGGGTGAGTTACTCAGACTTGTACCTGGTGGCACATTTCACGTGTGATAGAGGCACAAAGACTACCCAGTGTGGAAAAGTTTTGGGTGGTGGTCTTGTCTGGTACCTAAATCTATTCTGGGTTCTGACTTGAGGTGTTGAGTCTCAGCCAGGAGCCTGGATATTTGCCTACAAGGGAGAGAAGGAACACAGACCCTTGAACTTGTGCAGTTTCAGAATTTGTGTGGGCTTTTAATAATGGATCTCTTGAAGATTGAAGTCTTCAAAAGAACTCTTTGTTTTAACATAATTTTGAAATAACTTGTTTGCCTAGTTCTTCGTTATCTGGTGCCAATTAAACATATTAAGCCCTGATAGACCTATCACTGGTGTTCATGCCCATGAGGTATTGGGTATTTCTTGCATTTCTGCATCACTGATGTTGAGTTCCAGCCACCTGTGTGTGTTCATGCCTTGGGAGGCAGATGTTATATCCAACTGGTACCCAAGGTTTGTGGGGTTTTTTTTCTCCTTTGTTCTTAAAAAGCTCATGATATTTTCAGGAATCACATGTTGTAGAGCTTAACCTGAATTACTCATTAAAAAGAAGAAGAAATTGTTCTATTTTGATACAAGTAGTTGTGTAGGAAGTATGTTTATATATATATATTTTTTAAGTTGCTTTTCCCCACTGTTTTTAACCATCCTGTTTCTTTTTAAGCCAATCTCCATCTGCTGCCTGGATGGGTGGATTTGGTGCTCAACCTGCCCAGGGACAAGGTGCTCCTGTAATACCTAACCAAGCTGGATATGGTATGGCAAGCTACCAAACACAGTGAGCTGGGACTCTGTTTAAAAGTGTGTATTTCATGATAGGCTGCAGTTTCCAGTGACATTCTGAAGACTGGAATGTAGACAATGAAAAAAAAAAAAAGAAAATATTTATTTTAAAAATGGAAATGTTTGGAACCTTTAGCACAGCTTTGCTTTGGTGAAGGACACAAATGTCTTCTAGTTCTGCCTTTTTGAGTTTTTGTTCATGATGGATATGAACATGTTTTTCTTTGTGTACAAAAATTAAAAATAAAGTCAATAAAGACAATTCTGACTACAAATTTTGATATAGTAGGAGAAATGGCTAATGAATTTGATCTTGAGGTTACCATTCCTTTTTTTTTTTTTTGTTTTGTCTTCAGTGTTTTATATCATTGTGCTTTTAAGAGAAATGACGTTGAAAAACAGGGAGTTGCTTTTAGTTGAACACACATCCTGAAATAAACTGTGGACCAATCACTACAACCTGCAAGACAGTATTGAGTTTTCAAGAAACCTATGGACATAGTTCAAAGTATATATAGGTCTTGGAATAATTTTTTAAAAAAATATTTAATTTTTCTACATGCTTACAGAAAACAGCTGATACAATGAACAGTTCAGTCTGAAATGAAAAACAGTACTGTCTGAGAAATTTCACATAACTTTTACTGTCCACATTCAGGCACACGTTGAAACTTTTCAGAGCTGGTTTGCTTGTTAAAACTCTAGTAGTTTACATTTAATTTTGAGAAGTAAAAGTGTTTTTACAAGTATGTTGTTTGTATTCAAATCAGACAGTCATACTTGGGCTTTTACATAAAGTTTGAAGGCTACACATTGTAAATATTTCATAATTACAGTGTTTCAAAAGCATGCTCAAACATAGAAGTAGCAATGTAATTATTCAAAGTAATACTTAATATACCCTACTGCTTTAAATGCAGTAGATTGACAAGAATGTGCAAGACTGACATTTCCAAAGTTGGCTATTATGTAAAGTTACATAAAGAACTATAACAAAGAGCCTTAATTTTAATTTCATAAATCTTTAATGCATCACCTTTTTGTCATTAGAAATACAAATTTTTTGCTTTACATTATTTGGTATGTAAATACCTTGGTTAACAACCTTGTAAACCTATTTCAAGGTTATTATAAGTTGTATAGTATCTTGAGTGTTTTGAAAAATCTTGATGTTTTTTAAGTCTAGAAATATTTTGCCCAAGAATTTTTTAACAAGATTGTTAAAAACATCTTATTTTAGAGAATATTCAATGTGCCATTTGGTAAATGGAGATGCAGTTGAAACAGTACACTGAGTTGTGACTTATTTTTAATTAAAGTTTTTGTCTTTATGGATGGTTTGCATGTGATGAACTTGTACAGAGGCTGGGTTGTTTGTGTACTGAGTGTGTAAATGGATAAATCATGAAGATGTTTAAATGGTATACTTGGGTTATTTCTGAATTATTTTATGGATACATTGATATAAACTGCCTCAATAAATTTGAAGTTGAAAATGAATGTAAGTTAGATATAAGTAATGTGTCCTCCCTGTGACAGCTAGAGGGTGCAAATGCCTCAGCTGTCATCTGGAATGCTGAGGCAGGCACGGTTGGAAGGAAAAGAGTAGGATTTGCAGTGGTAGCTCAGTGCAGCAAACTTGCATTTTAAAAGAAACAGAACATTTGGTTTTTAGAGATGGTAGTTCTAAGTGAGTGACTGAGAAGCTGTGTATTTTCTCTTCTCTGTTTCTGGCCGTGCAGGTGTTGCGAGGTAGAGTAGTCTGTTTTGAAATGGAGATTTGCAGTTGTGTTAAACCCAGCCAGGTTGTGCAAATAACTACACTTGTTGCTGTAGCAAATCACATGAGGGTTTTCTTTCCTCCTCTTTTATTGATGTGTGAAGTAGTACCTTGACTTTTAGATCAGGTTGAGAGTGAGATGTACTGGAAGAGCAGTTTAGTCAGTTGGCTCAGCTGCACCAGAGCTGCTTGTGACTCTGGGCATCTAATGCATGCAATAATGACTGAGGTTGGTGTGGAACCACGAGTGCTCGTGCTGGCAGAATTGGCCCTTTATCTCCTTTTCTCCTTTATGCTATCTGTAGTGTCTTTCCACTCAAGATAGGAATCTTTGCCTACAGGACTCTTGTTTTTCTATACATTTTGTACATATGTGTATATCTACGCGAGGATCGGCCTATACATTGTAGTTTGGGAAAACCTCACAAGTAAGTCTGTACTTTTGTTACACTCAGCTGGTTTAAAAAGTCACGAGTCAGTAGAGATACGAATTGTGAGTTCCTTTAGGATTTCTTAGACTTCACTTGAAATCTGGGGTTTCTACATCCTTCTAGGTGTTTGCCATATGGCTGTTCTGGGTGCATGCTGATGTGGAGGCAGTTTGTTCTTTAGGCGCTACTGAAGATTTAGATGATGCAAGTACATTGCCACATAAATGCCCATATAAATGGGTGTGAGATTAAGGCAGTGATCTTTCAGGTCTCAATGTGTAGATCACTTTAAATCTGATTATTTAATATGCCTGCTGTAGAGCTGGGCCGTACCTGACCTGTATTTCAGGATGAAAGATAGGATATACCTTCTGATTTAAGTCTTTTGTCATTGATTTTTATACAGCTTTTCTGTAATGGTGATATTTCTTCGCAGACTGCTCAAGGTGTGGGGGTCTCCAGTGTCCTTTAATGTTTCTCTAGCACTGCGAGGAGGAGTTGTAAATTAGATTGCTTTTTACTCAATAGCATTCATAAATGCATCACTGACAATTTTTTGGCACCAAAGAGCCTCTTGCACCATACTGCTTTTATGAGTGACACTTACACTGTTGTAATTTCTCTTAACTACAGAAATTGACCACTACCTAACCCTTACCACTAGAATTTGGATTTCAGAAACACTGATTTATTATGGCTTAAGTTGATGCGTGCAACCTAAACCAAGGTTGTAATCTGCATTTGCAGAAAATGTTCAATAAAAATGGAACATGATAAAGGGCTTATCCTGTATTTGTCATCTGTCAAAGCATTGTCCCTCTTTGCTGTAAAACTGACAACAGGCAGACAAGGCTGAACTTGTAAACTATGCACTTGCAACCATGTAAAAGATGTTTTATTTAAAAATTTTTCCTACAAAATCATTTTGTATTTTGCGGGGTTGCAGTAGTAAGGCTGTAAATTTAAGGTTACGTGTAGCTTCTCATCAATCCTGCCTCCTTGTGTATATTTGCTAACAGTTTTTAGACATACTCTTCCTGCAGAACCTTCTTCTTACTAAATAACTTCATGAGAAGCAATTCACTGTACCAGAACCATTGCCTTCATTTCACTCAAAAAGTCTCACAGTGAATAAGGCTTAGTTTTGCAGAAAAATAGTGATTTGTTTTTCTTGTGTTTGTACACAAGGAAGCAGACTTAAACTGTATGGACATGATTAGTGTCTGATACTTAATTATCTGACTGTTTTTGAACAAGGGCACAAGTGTTTGTTTTGATCACGTGAAACTGTTTCCTGGTCAGCAATAAAAGATTTTGTTGCACTGTTCTTACATTGCAAGATACAGGCAATCTTTTGTTCAGTATATGTCCAAAAAATGGATGGGGTTTGTGAAGAACTGCCTTGTTCCAGCTTGAATTTTCATATCTAGATATAATCTGGGATCTGGATTGTGGCTGTAAGAGCAAAAGAAGGTTCTCTTGAAAGTTGAGTGAGAATTCATTTGTTCTGATCACCTGTGGTGCCTATCCCACATTGATAAATTTAAGGATTTTACTATGTAATGAAGTTTCTGTTCATAAAAAGGCAACTGCAAGGCAGTAGCTTCTGGGAAGGTCTTTGTCGTGTTTCGTTTCAGCTGACTTCTATGAATCCAGTTGATTGTTTAAAAAAAACCCTTAAAAGTTGTTGTGTTTTTCAGTATCACATGGATAAAATCCCATCCTGCTGTACCATAATTTCAAATCAAAGAAAATGCTGAAGTGTTTACTGAATGTTTTACTTGAAAAAGAAACAGGACTTCATGTTGACAAGTGAACGCTGATTGTGTTGTCCTTCTGAGGCTGTGTGCTGATGTAGATCATGGTTGTGTGAATGACATGCTCTGCTCACTGACATTTCAAGGGTAATGACTCAGAACGTTAATTTGACATCAGTAATGATTATTTGAATACAAGTTATTCTTGCTTAAATACACAGCTCCCTATGCTTTGATTAAAGCTGATCTGAATCTTACTGGTTATTAAAGTATTCTTGATATGCTGTGGAAAGAAACATGGCCTTGCCTTCTGTCTTAGTGTTGAAGCTGTCAATAAGACACGGAGTTGCACAGACTGTTTTTTGTTTAGAAGAAAAACACTTAATGGATTTGTCAGGGAATTCAGTGTAAACTGACTTTTCTGTAGTGATGGGTGATGGTGTTTGAATGTTTCCCTTCTGAAACAGTGGCTCAGTTACCATTCCTTGCATGAACCTGGCTCTCACAGATCCCAGATTCTCAGCAGCACTTTCCCAGCTGCTGGTGTGGAAGGGAGGAGGAGGAAGATGGTGACAGTAGGTGGTACAGCCCAGTCAGTGTGCCTGGTGCAGCAGTGCCAAGGCAGACTGTCAAACACGTTTATAATCACCACAGCTTTGCACAGACACTGCAGCTGTACCCTGAGGGTTGTGACCCTTCAGACACAAACTTGCTTTATCTGCTTGCTTAATGTAACGTGGCTTTAAAATTACAAAAGTAGAAACCACATAACCTCTTTGGTTCCTCACAAAATAGCTCCATATTAAACAGCCAACCTAGAACACTGAAGGTGACTAAACAAAGGAGGAAATTGTGTTAAGCATCTGAATTTGTAGACTTGTGCTTAATGTAGACCTCTTAGCTTGGCATTCTGTTGCGTGTCTATATTGACCTTTTTGTTTTTATAACTGGAGTAGTTTCGGATATGCACAGCTGCTTGTTGAACATCTTCCCATGCTTGACAACTTCTGGAACAGGGGTAAGAACTGGATAAGAATTGTAGGTCTACCACATGAAACACTGGATAATGCTCACATTTCCTGGATGGAAATTGACTTACTAGAGCCAACTCTGTAAAAGTGTAAATATCACAGGGGATGATGAAAAGCTGCTGTCCTCCATTTGAGTAGCTAGTTCTTTGACTAATAAATGAGGAAATATTACTGGGCTGCTGTTCCATGAAAAATGCTCTTCATGGGTTTTTTGTTCCTTTCAATAGGGCAGATTTTTTTCACTCCACAAATGATTTGTTTCCTTTTGTGCTGGGTTATCAAGTGTGATGGGAAAGACTAATTGATAATATTTATTGTTTATTCTAAATCTTCCAACTCAGGTACTGACTGGGGGGAAAATTACCCTCTTAGTTATTAACAAGACTATTTAATTTTGCAATATACCTTTGTAGAACCATTTCTACTTGAGTTTTACTTGCACCAGAAAGCACAAGGAGTCTGCACAAATAGACCTTGGACTCAACTGCTTCAAGATGCTGTTCCATCCTACAGCTGCTGCACCAGATCTCGTTGCACAGTCAAAGGCTGGAAACATTTATGCCTTGCTCCTTTCTTTGGTAAATTGCAAAGCTTGTGTTCTGTACAGAATAAATCTCTTCTGAATATTTGCAAATACTCAGAGAAAGCTGAGGTGCAATGTTTTCTGAACTCTTGCTATTTTGGTGTGAGTTGGGGCTTCTTTCATTTACAGGTACATGCTGTGGTTTTGTAGGAGGAATTTGTGTTTGTGACATTAGCTAGAAACGTGGCTCTTTTCATACTAAGAAAAATAAAATGTGAATGTTTCTAGGATACTATTCCAAAGTGAATCTTGCCTCCTACTTGGATTTTTGTATTCTATGGAACAAGGGTATGAAGGTCCAGTAACATGTCTCAAATCACTTATAATGGATATTTTCAAAAGGGAATAAATTTATATAAACTTGAAGTATGCCTATAACAAGATCGTGTTCCAGAAGTGTAACATGTATTGCTGATACATTTTGAAATGTTCAATACCTGAGGTCAGAGGACCAGCAGCTATTGCTGAATGTATGCTGCATTTTGAAGACTTCAGGCAGGGTGATGCTGTGTTCACATTGCCTTCTGAAAGAGTTCCTTCCAGCACCTTTTTGTTCTGTGGATTTTTGTGGAAGAACACAGGAACTGTCCTACAAGATATATGCATAGAAATTTGCGGAGGTATGTGACATTTTACTTTGAATTAATGTTCCAAGGTCACAGTGCCAAGTGTCTGACAAGCTGCATGACTTAGAACTTGATGTTTCCTTGAAATGCTTCTACAGCAAAACCTTACTGAGAGGTATTTCTGGGGTCTCTCCTGTCAGTGACTTCTGAGTAAAAGGAAGACAAGATGCAAGGCACTTGTTAGAGGGATCCAGGTAGGTCTCAGTTTCCTGGGGCTGTAGAAACAGAGATTCCTTTGTAGTTATTTTCACTGTAGAAAATGCCTATGGATGCTTGAATTGTGAGTTCTGATTCAGTTATTGTCAGGGCCATGCTTCACTCATTTTCCACACCCCTTTTTGCTGTGTTTCTCACTTTAATTATGTTTCTAGTCAACAGAGCTGTTCTTGCTTTTCATGCACCAGAAGACAAGTCTGTTGCATTTGCATCTGGTTCTTAGCAGAAACACCTCAGGTATCACTTTTAATATTCCCCTGTAATGCAAAAACCTTTGATTTCTGTTGTCTATACCTGTTTTAGTATTTATAGATGGGTGTTGAAAGCATGTGCTAAGTATCTTTTTTTCTTTTATCTTCAGGTTCATGCCAGACTGAACATTTCACAAAAGTTGGGTTTTCTTTACTGCACCCCCCAGTCAGTCCTATCTATGTGTAGTCTAGAAGACCTTAAAATGCTTCTAAGATTTTGATGATGATTTATTTCATTTCTAGTTGAATATATTAATATTTTACCACATCAAGATTTTTCTTGCTGTGAAATTGCTTATTGAAAACCATATTTCTTCATCTCAAGACTTAATTCATAGTGCTGCTTTATTTTCTGAAAGCTGGGTTTAAATCCTGTAGGTAAAAAAAATGGCATTTGCCTTTGATATTTAAAGGCAATATAAAAGGAAAATACAATTCTTTCTTCTTTATAGAACAGAGTTGAAGAAAGCAAGTAAGAGTGGTTTAGTAGTAAGGCTGTTATCAAACTTAAGTACACATTTATTACTAATCTAATGAAACATTTTCTTCCCTGACAGATGCAAAGAGCATAAAACTGTAAAAAATCACAGTCACACCTAAATTTCAAGGTTTGAAACACATGGTCTTGTTTTTTTCTGAGTGCAATTTATGAAGAGATATAGGTGTAAGTAATGTAAGGTGGGAGCACTACTGGAGTTACTCAGCCTGTAATTCAGTTTCTGCATGTTTAAATTCGCTGCCAGAATTTTGCAGTCTGTATTTTGGCACACATAAAGCTGCTGGATTGGAGGCACTGAGGAATGTTCCACAGGATTAGGGATAAAAGTTGACCCTGTGAACCTCCTTCTACTAGAAAGTATTGCAAAGGGGTGAGTCAGAGCTTTCTGTGAGTTCAAAGTGAGGAGTGCTGGATGAATTCCCCTGATTTATTTAGGCAAGCCTGAAATAGAATATAATTTTCTACAAGAATTCTCTTCAAGGCTGTTTTATGCTGTGTACCTTGCAGGAAGGCTATGTTTAGATTTACTCTGTGTGTATCTTACTAAAAGATTAAAATCTTTTATTATCTGCACTTTCACTCTGGTATCTGTGAATCTTCAGGCAGTAACTGCATTTAGGTAGGACTTACAAGCATTGGCTTGAAACTAAAAATGGTGTGTTGATTTAAGGTTAATAAAGCTCAAAAGTGATTCTTGGCTTTGAACTGTGAAAAACCACCCCAGATCTTAGCATCCAGTCCTGTTGCTTCCTCTGAAAGGACCAAGGTTAACCAGCTAGAACTGCTGTGTTCTAGCAGGCAGTCCCTCCTTGCTTTGTGGTGAAACTGAAAACATCTGTGCTGAAGCATTTAGGTAAAACCCCATAAATGAGTCCCTGCAGGTTCATGATACTCTCTGCATTTCAGCATTAGCTGATGTGGAAGGAAAAGCTTTCAAGTTTGCCAGCCTATCATGAACATCAAGATCTTGAGATGAACACTGATATAGTTTGAACATGCTTTTATTGAGCCTGTGATTCTCTGAACAGTGTATGATTTTTGTGCACTAATTTTTGATGAAAATGCCTCATTTTCTGGCCAGTGTTTAGTTTGCAGTGCAGTATCTAGTCTTATTTTCTACTCTTAACCTCTTGAAGGCTAAAATGCAGCTTTAAAGGGCTGGGATTTTTTTGCAGAGAAAAGAGAGTTTCCTACTTTGAAGGCCTCCTCTCCTCCTTGTTAACATTTCCAATTTTAAGTTCTTATAGTCACATAAGTTCCACCTCTACTGAAATCAGTTGCATTATGTTGATGTAAATGAAATCGGCTTTAAATCATGAGTTGGGGTTCTCATAGTCTATTGATTAATTTTCAGTCTTTCAACTGCAATTTGGTGTTGAAATGAGCTGTGCATTTTATGAATTTTCTGTGATGTTATTCATAGCTCAGCATGTTCCAGAATAGATTTTTGCAATGGCAACAGCTAAGCACAACTCCTTTCATTTCTTTTCAAATCCAGCTATTTAAATTTAAGTAAAATTACTCTTCAGAATACAAGTCAAATTTTAAAATAGCATCTTTGTCTGAAATCACATTATCAAGCGTGTGTCTGCCTTTTTGGGTGTCTTGCACATTCTCTTTCCCCCTACACACACTCACACCTGTTCCTGACGGTGTCAGTGGGAAATTTGCTGAATTTTATCCAAATTCAAAAAGCTGCCCTGGTTTGGGCTGATGAGCAGCCCAAGGCTTGCTCTCACACCGTGTGCTAAAAAGTCATGCATATGCAGAATGGAGCAGGAGGAGGCTCACAAAAGCTTTCAGGGGCACTTTTAAGGGCACTTGACTATTTGAAGAGATTTCAGTTTTAATGGCACCCAGTTCATTAGGTGTGGTAGGTACTCAGAATACACCATCCTCTCTATATTGCCTGGCCTGCAGCCAGGGGTTATGAAACACGTGTGTAGGTTCATTTGTAAGGGGAATTTTGCCTTGTGAAATTAAGGAAAAGCTGGTAAAAAAAGGTCTAAAAATCAATGTAAAAATGTAGAGATGTGGCATATGGACACTGGCACAGTTTGAATTAAGTCATAATTTGCTATATATGGGTATTGCAGCTTATTCCTGGAAAAAGATGCAAAAAACACCAGCAAATGAACCGTGCCTGAAAACCTCCACTAAATTCACCTGGAAGGAAAATTTTCTGAAGATGTTTTGTCTCATGAAGCGCTGGCTCTTGAACAAGAGAGCAGAACACGGCACTGAGAGGGCAGGCACTGCTGTGCCCACCTGGGATTCTGCCTCTACAGCAGTATTTTCAAGGAAAAGGGGCAGAAACAAATCTTGGAAACATTTGTATCAAGGTGGGGAAAGGGACCTTGGATTCCTGAGGTCAATTTGTGACAGATCTTTAGGTCAGGTGTCCTGTTATATGAATACACAAGGAGCTGGGCTCTCTTGGGTCTGTTGGAGGCACCATGAGCACAATCTGACCTCCAAACTTTCTCACAGTTCTTATGTACTCCCTCAGCCCCAAATCCTTGATGTTAAGTCTTAAAGCTAATCTGGTAACTTCTTGTCAATACACCGGCTCAAAGATGATGTGGTTGTCCTAGGAGTATGAGTTCGTAAGACTTAAAATAGAAACTTTGGGCTTTGTGACCTGATTCTGAAAGAAAAATAAAACCTGGTGATGTCTGTACTGCTTCAGTGTGAATGTGTGCCTGGAATACCTGGCACTAGTGGATATGACTATAAAAAGCTTTGGGAAGTGCATGTCCAAGCTGTCTTCTCCCACCTTTTCCCCTGCTCCTTTCCCATGTGCTTCTCCACGTGCTTGCCCTCTCCCAGCTGTGGCTCCCGGGCCCTGCTGCTGCCAGGGTGTTACACCCTGCTCTTCTGATGCTTGCACGGAATTTCCACTGGTGTCCCAAATGTTGTGCCTGTCTCACACATCTGCCTGGAAACACCACGTGCAGCTGCTGAGCAGTTCCCTCAGCAGAACAGCAAACTTTCATATTTTTTTAATCCACCCCAAAAGCCAAGAAGTCTTTACCAGCTAACACAGCCTTTGGCCCCGGTGCTGAAGGCAGAGGTCCAGAGGGTGCAGGCCAAATCCCTTCAGCTGGAAGGTATTGTGCTGTTGTTTATTTTGGAAGCACAGATGCAATTGATTCTTGTGTTCAGTCTTCTGGTGTCACCAGTTCCCAGGAATGAGATCTTGGCCTTGTGCATATAAGTGGAAAATATCCATAATTTTCAGTGAGATGGGGACCACATCCAAGTTCCCTCTGTGAACGGAGCTTCTTAGCAATGTGTTACTGTGCGTTCAGGATGGGATTTGGCTGAGGTGGAAATAAAACAACTGTTGACTTGTCTGCTAGCAGTGGTTTCTGTGATTTTTTTTGTGTATTGGTGATATTTCCATTGGGATTTAAGCGCTCCCATTGCCTCCCACTACTGTTTTGCTGAGGTAATTGTCTGTTTGATGGCTCGCAGCTTTGTCAGAATTGCACAAACTTCTCACATGCTGGATTTTTGAACAAGTATATTGGTAAAAACATTATTTCTGAAAGTGAAAGTATGTTTGTTAATATTGTAATTGCGCTTTTCTGTTCAGAAATAATTGTCCTTTGAAGTGTTGGACAAGCAAAGGAGTCACTCCAACACAAAAAGCTTGGTGTGTCTGTTCTGGCAAGACAGGACACAATTTCATCAAGGTGCCCATCTTGGGGAAGTGTTTTTGCTTCTTGCACCTGCTCCAAGGTGGCTAAAGCAAGGACAGGAGGGTGGCTGGTGGCTAAAGCCGGGCGAGGACAGGGACGCTGCTGTCCCGTGTCCCCAAGCACGATGACAGGAGCAGTTCTGGTCGAGGAGCAGGAGCCTGGCGCCGGGCACAGTTAGAGGCGGGATGGATGAGCAGGGTGCGGGCGCACGGCGATAACATCGGCGCTGTGGGAGCGGGGGCGGCGTGGCTCGGGCAGGGCAGGGGGAGGCTGAGGAGGGGGCGAATCCCCGGCGCTGCCACGTTGCACGGGAGGTCCCCGGGCTCCGCGGGCTCGGCGGGGCCGGGCAGGTGCGGGGCTGGCGCCGCTCCCCGGGCGGGGCGGGGCGGCCCGGGGCGGGGCAGCGCGGCCGCCCTCGGGCTCGGCAGCGGGGCCGAGCGGCGCCCGGGATGTTCAACCGGGCCGTGAGCCGGCTCAGCAGGAAGCGGCCGCCCTCAGGTAACGGGGACGGGGCAGCGACCCCCGGGCGAGCCCGCGGCCGCTCCCGCCGGGGCAGCGCCGGGCCGGGCTGCGCTGCGCTCCGGGCCGGGTGAAGCGCGGGGCTCACGGCGGTCCCAGGGCCCCGCCGGAGCTCGGGGCCGCGGCCGGGGCTGCTCGGCGGCCGCTCTGCCCTCAGCGAGGCCGCGGGGCCGCGGGGGATGCGCGGCCGGGGCGCTTCCCGCGGAGCAGCGCGGAAGGGGAACTGGGCTCGGCCGGGCTTGTGCCGCCGCAGCCGAGCCTCAGTCGGAACTGCCGCTCTTACCGGGGCCGAGGCTACAGCCCGGGACATCAGAGCGTGCTTGTTCCAACTCCAAATTGACTTTGAGGAGTTTGCCTGTGAGGGTTCAAGCTGGAATGGGGATTTCCAGGCAGTAATAATGTAGAACAGCGCGGATCCCTCTGTAGACAGGCGCTGTGACGCGGTTGGGTGTTTTGTATCCCCGATGCTCCGAGTCTGTCGATTCCGAGGGGTGATGTCTGACATCTGTCACTGATGGGACACTTGGGGCAACAGTTGCAATTTCCAAATCCTAGAAAATAACGCTGTGTTTTATGGTGTGCAGGAAGAAGTTGCAATCTTTCTAAGAAAAGCCAAATGAGATCTTTGTCTAGAGTTGTTTGGGTTTTCTGGGTTTTTTTGGGTCGGGTTTTTTTTTTTGAGGGGGGGGGGAGGTGGGGAGGGGGTATTTTAAAGGCTGTATGTCTGGTGAACACTTCCAGAGATGCTACAAAAGAGGAACGTCCCTTTAGTTTCCTTCCTTATAGTTAAAAGTGGAATCCAGTAGCCATCTGTTGCTAGAGACAGTCAAAAGAGGATGTTGAAGCTCGTGCTCTGAACACCCCACGCGTGAGAGGACAGCTCTGCTGTAGCAAAAAGGTCTAAAATTCAGCTGCTGCTAGGAAAAAACTGTTGTGCGAGGATTCATCCGCTGATGCTTGGATACATGGAAAGTAAGGGAATTTTCCCTTTTCAGCTGCTTGCTAATGAAGTTTCCCACTGCTTCATACCTTGGATTTATTAATTCCAGACTGGTGATTGTTGCTGGGTAGGCATTCTGGTGACTGTAGGACAAGACAAGGTATTCAGGGTGCTTTTAAAGTAATAATAAAGGCTCATGGCTTGCAGATTTATGATGCAGGTGGATGAGGGGAGGACTGGTCAGAAGTTCTTCAAAAAGAGATGGAAGCAGCTTTTCCTGTTGTACATCCATGCTTAAATGTGGAGTGAGGAATGTGCTGCTTGCATGGTGCTTTTGTCATTGTGAGTGTTTGTGTGGCTGCTGTTTGTTAGGGGGCGTGCAGAAGGGGTGTGTGGGCAGGAGATGGGCAGAACAGGCGGCTGGGAAGGGATGTGATCAGCAGGACTCTGTGGAGGGTGTGTGGGTCTGTGCTGCTCGATATGGGGCCACAAAGGCCGCGGTATCAACAGCTGGAGAGTGGCAGCAGCCTGGGAAAGGGCTGCAGTGGGCAGTGCTTTGGGAGGCAGGGTGATCAGCGTGGCTAACTCAATTAGCCGTGTCTGAATCGCTCCGTTTGATGGGTTCCCGCAGGTCTTTGCTCTTCGTGCTTGTCAGAAACAAGGGCCAGGACTGTGAGTTCTGACCTGCAAAGTTGTATGTATTGTGTTGATACCTCCTGGATTTTAGTCCAAGTTCCTGTTTGGAGGATGCAAATATTTGGCATTTTTTGATAGCACTCTTCAGCTGATAATTATGGCATTCTTAGCGCTGCACTTACCGTTGTGCCGCACACAAAGAACCTTTATCTGCAGCCCGCTGCTGCAGTGCCATTGTGTGATGGGAAGGCAGCTTCTGCGAGCTTTCCCTCTAAAATAATGCTCCAGATAATGCAACTGCCTGAGCATGGAGTGCTCTGAAGAGTGGTGCTGTTAAAAGAAGCACTCAATCATTTGCTGCGTTGGTAGGAGCATCTGGCTGCTCCCCGCACGCCGTGCGAGCCGTGGTGGCTCTGAAGCACATTTCCAACTCAGTGGAAAGTTTGCTTCAGCAGAAACTCTTACAACTGTGTGTGTGCCTCTCTGCTGTGCGTGCCTTGCCGCCTTTCTCTGCCTCTTGCTTCCTAACCCATGCAAAAGGCAGCAGGCTCTGCTCTGAAATTTAATTAGCGTGTGATAATGTAATAAATGAACTGTAATGTAAGAAATGTAGTTGGTTTATTTATCATCTGATGCGTATTCTGTGTGTTGCTTTGACAGAAATATTGGTGGGAGAACTGCCATTTTGTAGTGCCCTTTGTGATGCACAAAATTATCTCTCAGTTTTTAGTAACAGCAAATGTCTGCCTTCCTCATTTAAATGATCATACAAATGTATGTACATTTGGGTTCTTGTTATTCAATGGGATCAAACTTGCTGTTTCCAAGGCTATATTACTGAACTTTGTCAGCAGATGATTTTAACAGGAGAAAGTTGTCTTTTTATAAATATCAGAGATAAATAGGTGTCAGAAGGATCATTCATGTAACTACACTGCTGTATTTCCTCCTCAAATGAATTTTTTCAGACTCATTAATTTGCACTTCAGTGAAAGTATCATTTTTAAGGTAATTTACTAATAGAGATAGATTTGGGGATCAGCTTCTGGGGTCATTTTTGGGGAAAACCTCTTTCCTGTCTTTAAAAAAAATCTGAAAATCGCATATTAAATCTGCTGCATGAAACCAGCATGTGGAGTGGGAAGTTATGATCCTGACTGAAGGGATGTCAGGTCACTTTTGTATTAGAATAAATGCTGGTGATGGCATATTTAATGGGATATAATAAAAATACCCAGAAGCTTTAATAGCCTCATAAAATTTCAGGGTGTTTCCTACTGTCATGTGCAGCCTATTTATGTTTGTGTTGAAGGGGAATGTTGATGTTTTGTGGCGGCTGCAGAGGAACGCTGGACATGGGGATTAATGGGGCTCAGCCTGGTGACCCCAGCTTGGGTGAGCAGTGCTGGGAGCTGTGGGCTGGGCTGAGCTGGGATTGCACCTCTGGTGGCACCCAGAGCTTCCCAGCACCTGAGACACCCCTCAGCCTCTGCTCTGGGGACATCAATGAGGCCAGAGATAAATGGAATAAATGAGCCAAGGGGTAAATGGAAGGGTTGCAATGGACAGACAACCCTTGTCTCTGTACCATGGTATTCTTTGGGTTCTGGGGAGCTGGTTAAGTGAGGAAATAAACTGGGTGACAGTGTTCTGTACAGGGCTCAGCAGAATGGACACCAGGACAATCATGTAGGTTCTCCCTTCGGAACCAAATTCTGGTTTTGAAGTTAAGGCTATAGGAGGAGAATACAGGGAAAAAGGGAGTAGAGGGAGTAGGGTTTGGAGGCTGACAAGGAGGAGAGAACATGAATGGAGGGGTAGGGTTGGGCTGTGCTGGGTGGGAAGTGAGAGGAAAGTGGGGAAAATGATGATCAGGGAGGCTAGAGAATGGCCAGCAGTAAAATGGGAGATCAGTCAAAGCTGCAGAAGAAAAGCAGATTGAGTTATCCTCAGTTTCTGGAAGGACTTATTCTGGCCTTTGCCCACCAGAATTTTTTTTTAGGTTTTCAACAGCCTGGGTCTGCATTGGCTCATTGAAACACCTGCTTTTCTAAGTAATCATTAGTGTCCACTTCAGATTTGGCTGGAAAAGAAACACTGGAAATCAAATGTTGCCCCTTTCTGTTGTGTGGTTTAGCTCAGAGGGGGAATGGCCTGGCTCTGCAGCCACCAGCAGCTGCACACCCAGGGCTGCCATCCCTCTCCCAGGTGAGCGTGAACACAACAGCACATCCCAGCTCCTCACAGGGCTTTGTGCTCTGCTGCAACACACTCGGCCATTCCCACTCAAATCTCACAGATTTTACTGAGATTACATGCCCAAATACTTTGAGTCAGGTTTCTAAAACAAATTTTTCAAGTGCTAATCAAGAACCACATCCTTTTGCACGAAGGGGGGCAAACTGAGGCGGTGTTAGCTCGCTGTGCTCCTGTCACATGGGGAGGCTGCAGCTGTGGTTTGGAGACAATCCTTAGGCTCTGGCTCCTGATCTGTAAGATAGCAGAGTTTTTAAAACAAAATCCCCTCCCTATCAAGGCAGAAGAAATGTTCATTCATTTAGAGCAGTTGGTGAAACAAGCAGACTCCACAGGTCCCTACCAAGCAAAGCTCAGGAGCTTCTGCTGTCATGCCAATATTCTGTAGGGCTTTAACCTCGGTTTTATTTCCAATCACCAGCTGGAAAGGGCATCTGCTAGTGTGTATTTAAATACAAAAAGATATATTTGTGTCTTTCTGCATAGAGAGTTTTTTGAGATACTTAGTGAGGATTAGTTTCATGGTGAAAGAAGTGTTTTTAAAAGCAGAGCTTAAGCAGATCCAGATCCAGATTTCCAGTAAGTTGGAAAGGTAGGGAGAAATGAAGGGGTTATAAATAGAAGCTCTACTGGTTGCAGTAAGAGTTTTGTGCATCTCTCCAGTGCACAGTGACCTGAAGTGCAGCTCTTATCCTTCTGACTTCCCTCCTGTGTTCCCAGGGCATTTTGTGTGTGAGAGGAGAGGAGGCTGAGCACTTTATGCCTGTGTTAGAGTTTTTCAGATGAGCAATAGCATTCCTGGAGTTTTTCCAAATAATGGGTTTTCTGAAGGGTTTTTTGCCATCACCAGCCTCGAATAAAATGCACTCGTTCCTGGGATAGAGAAAATAGGAATTTTATTCCATACTTCTTGTCTGTGAGAAGGCTGGCAGGCAGATCAGGTATGGGAACAGTCCAGTACACCTTATAAAAGGAGAATTGCAGGGCTTGGAAACAGTAAAATCACCCTCTTGCCCAAAACCAGGCTGACTCAGCTGGAGTGATGCTCTTCTGCTGGGTGTCTTTCCTCCCATTGGGCTGGATTAATATCTTGGACCGGTTCTCCTGCTAAGCAAACCATTATTTTTCTTTGCTTTTACCGAGCATCCAACTCCCAGTGATGATTCTCTTATTAAAAATAAATTTCACATGTGTGACTGGCCAGAAGTTCCTCTAGAGAAGCCAACATTGTTGACAATGCCAGAGCAAAATATGGACATTGGTGTGGTCATTGTGCTCCCCAGGCAGGAGGTGCCTGGGCCCCTCTAAAGCAGTGACAGTGCCTCCTTGCATGCTCATGAATTATGTGGCTGTAAGGAATCTTTGCCTCCTTACTAGAATTCAAGTGTCTGCATGTGTGTGTGTGTGTTCATTTTCAGTTTTATGTGTTTTTTTAAATGTGTTTCCTTTAAAGAGAGCAGCTGAAATCAGGAGTGCAGGGGGAAATGGGGGAGACATCTACGTGGTTGATACTTGCCTTTTTCTAAAGAAGATGCTGTTTTGTCCATTTTATTTTTTTTCCAGAGATAAATGATGGTGAGGGCCACCCAAGCAGCAGCCACCAAGCCTTGAAAGGAACCTCGAAATGGGCCACGTCACTGGAGAACCTCCTCGAGGACCCGGAGGGAGTCAAACGCTTTAGGGTCGATATATTAAATATGGATAAAGCAAAATTCAGGGTTTAAAGCAGAATGAGCCTCAGCATGAAGGGGGCAGCTGTGCCAGCACTGTGAGCAGAGGCACACATCCCTCTAGAGCTGGAGCTGTGCCACTGGCAGAGCTTCTGAGGTGCCTCCTTTTGCCCCCTGCCACTGCAGCCTGGGCTCAAAAGGCACCGGCAACGCTTTTGGCTGCACCTTCCTAATGGGATCTGTCCTCTCTTGCAAGGATTAGCAAGTTGGATAAACTGCAGTCCCTGGGCCACTGATCCCTCCTGCCAGGCATTATTCGTCACTGAGATCCTGGGCTCTCACTTCTCACCCGTTGTCCTTAAGCCATGGGTTCCCAGGAGCAATCTGATGACTCTGTGGCTCTTGCTCTGTGTTTAGCAGCTCCACTGAAAATATTCCCTTTCAGTTTACTACAAAGTGTGGGCTGGTGCAGCTCAAAATGGCTTGAAGTTTAATTAGGTGAGGGTGGTGAGTTGGTGTTTCAAGGCCTTCTTGCCATGTTAGATGTAAGAATAGGAACTGCCTACTTCAAAGTGCTTTTGCCATACTGTACTGATAAAATGCACTGGGATAAAATGGTTTCCTGCCAGACTGGTTTGAAAAAGTGAGGTAAACAAGAATAACAAAATCCCGATTTTAAATTCTTAAAAAAAAAAGTAATCTTGGTGCTGTTTAATTCCGGGTATTACTTAATCTCTATTTTCTAACACTTGAAAGAGAAAACTGATGATCTCAGAGCTATAAAAGTTTCAGTCATTATATTTCATAAATAAATTTAATGTACATTTTCTCCCCTCCCTCACTTTTGGAGGAATGTGCTGTGTTTAAACAGCACAGTGAGCACAGCTACATCCTCTGCTTCAGTTTGTTTAAGTGAATTTATTGCTACTGATGATCCCCTTTAGAAATACTGTTATTTGTAGAGATTTTACTCATTACAGAAGTCAGAAATGTGCTGCATGAGAATCCCAAGTGATTTGTGACTCTCATTAAAATGGTTCATTTTACTCACCTGGGAATGAATTAATCTCTTTTTGGATTTCCCTTTGAGCAGTGGCTGTAAAAGTGCTCGAGTTATTTAAGGGAGGCTGAAGAAGCTGTTCCTGTTAGTTACTGATATGGTCTGAGATTAGATGGAGCCCATCCTCCTCCTGGAATGTGCTTTCAAAGAGCAGAATATCACAGTGTTCCATAGCAGCCCTGCAGATGCACAAATGCTTCTGTCACACTGGGCTGGGCAACCCCGTGGTAAAGTTAATTGTAGGCAGCTTCTGGTGCTAACAGGGAAAAACAGCTGAGAAATTGCATCCTAACCTTTGTGGCTTTGTTTTTTCTCTTTCCTAGGAATTTTTAAAGAAAGAATTTAGTGAAGAAAACGTTTTGTTCTGGTTAGCGTGTGAAGAATTTAAGAAAACACAGGGAAAAAAGCAGGTATGTTTCCTAAATAAATTCTGCTTGTCAACAAAGTTTACTTAGCAGAGCTGGAGCTAAAACAAGTCTGTTGCATAATGTGCTTTGCATGAATGCAAATAAATATATTTGAAGAAATTGCATAAAATCATCCTGGTGGAATTTTTTGGAAACAAAGCCATTTCTATTTCAAATCAAAACAAATTGCTGAAATTGTCAAGTTTCCCATGTTTTGAAAACTGAACTTTTTGTAGTTTCTAGGGAGTAGCAAAAGTTCTATTAATTCAGTAATGTTGCATCATCTTGTTTGCAAATATAAAGATATTTCATTGAGAACTTTTTTCGAGCACAGCAGCTATTAGCTGGAAATTTACACCAGTGTGCTATCTTAGTGCAACATAAAAATAACAAATGGCCCTAACAAAAATATTTTACAGCACCAAACTGAAACATTTTGCCTTATCAAATTGCAAGTTACAAAACATAAGGGGTCTGTTTAAACTTTTTTACTTAAATATTTATCCAAATTGGTGTATATCTGCAGAGTCTTTTCATTTTGATGACAGCTCTACCTTTCTAGTAGGAATTATTCTATTGGAAAATTTTTCAACCAGGCACCTTCAGTAAGTTTTTTTCCCACTGCCTGGATCCTGGCTTACATTTAGATCCACCAGGAGCACAGGATCCACTTTCACATTTAGACTTTGAAGCCCATAGAGTCAGGTCTAGAATATGTACCGTGTTTTGTTTACTTGTTTCTCAAAATGTTTTTCGTGCCTGTTTTTTTGTTTGTTTTGTTGTTTTCTTGAGAAATTTCAAATTTTTCTGCTCTTTAAGAGCTCATTCTGTGAATATGAAATTAAGGAGTATCAAAACTCTGAGTATCTTTGTCCTTGAGAGTCAGACTCCTAAAGCTCTTTTTTTTTGAAATCCCACTTTTATGCTTTTTTACCTGAGTGTAGCTCTTGTTGCCAAAGGGCACATTTGGCACCATGAAGAGGTGAGAGTGGGAAAATGCCCTTAGACCTCTTCCAAGTGAATCACAGAATGACTGGATTGGAAAGGCCTTCAAGATCATGGAGTCCAGCCCAGCCCCAACAGCTCAACTCAACCCTGGCACCCAGTGCCACATCCAGGCTTTGTTAAACACACCCAGGGATGGGGACTCCAGCACCTCCCTGGGCAGCCATTCCAGAGCTTTATCACCCTTTCTGTGAAAAACTTTTTCCTGCTATCCAACCTGTATTTCCCTTGAGGCTGTGTGCCCTGGTTGTGTCAGTGCTGCTGGAGAAAGAGCCCAGCCCAAGCTGAGCACAGGCACCTTTCAGGAGCTGTGAGAGCGATGAGGGCAGCCCTGAGTCTCCTTTCCTCCAGGCTGAGCACCCCCAGCTCCCTCAGGGCTTCCTCACAGGGTTTGTGTTCCCAGCCCCTCTGGATGTGCTCAGTGTCCCAAGGCCCTTCCCAAGCTGAGGGGCCAGAGCTGGGCACAGCACTCCAGGTGTGACCCCAGCAGTGCCCAGGGCAGGGCAGAGTGACCTCCCTGCTCCTCTGGCCACACCATTCCTGACCCAGGCCAGGAGCCTTTGGCCTCCTTGGCCCCCAGGGCACTGCTGGCTCCTGTCCAGCTGTCTGTCCACCAGAGCCCCCAGGTCCCTTTGTGCCTGGGCACTGTCCAGCCACACCATCCCAGCCCAGAGCACTGCAGGGGCTATTGTGGCCAAAATGCAGGACTGGGCACTTGGATTTATTAAACTTCATCCTGTTAGACTCTGCCCATCCATCCAACCCTTCCAGGGCTCCCTGCAGCGCCCTCCTGCCTTCTGACAGATGGACACAGCTCCCAGCTCAGTGTCATCTGCAAAGTTACTAATGAAATTCATTAATTTTATTTATTTTATTCATGAAATTTACTGATGAGAGACTCAATCCCCCCATCCATGTCACCAATAAAGATATTGAACAGAGCTGGCCCCAGCACAGGGCCCTGAGGGACACCCCTGGTGCCTGGCCCCAGCTGGATGCAGCACCATCCCCACCCCTCTCTGTCCCATCCAGGCAGTTCTGAACCCAGCACAGAGTGCTCCTGTCCCAGCCCTGGGCTGCAGCTTTCCCAGGAGTGTGCTGGGGGATTGTATGTGCTTGGAGGAACATCAGGAATGCCCAGGAACAGGAATCAGATAGGAGAGATGGGCTAGGAGAGGTGCTAAGTGCAGTAAGAGGGCTGTGTCCAGACTGCAGGTTCCTCTCTTAAGGTCAGTCAAATATTGTCAGCTTAAACAGTTTCCCAGCAGATTTTCAACAACAAAAAATTTCCCTGTCTTTTCAAACAATGTATTTTGGCTAGGGGAGTCTACTTTCTGTAAATATCCTGTGTTTTGCACTGAAAGAAAATTCCCCTCAAAACAATTTTGCTGGGTTTAGCTGTGAGTATTTTTTGGGTGTTGATAAATCCATAAAAATACAACAAAACTAGTTTTTTTTGCAAGAAGAGGAAAATGTTTAATTTGTCTGTGAACTTTGTGACATTTAGTAATTCCAATTTTGTGTATTCAGCTGCTTCCCTCTCTCATTAAGGTCCAGGAATACAGAAAGTCTTGAGGAAAGAACAACCAGTCAGTCAACTTTTCTGTAAGGTCCCACGCTTTCAGTGGGATAATAATCATATTTTCCCTTGCTAAATAATTTCCATATTTCTAGCTGATTTAGGATTGCTAATTTAGGATGCCAGTAGAGAAAATGTTAAAGTGAGATGTACAGGGATAGGAACTTGGTGAATCCTTCAATGAATTGCCAAATGCATGGACAGAGATTTAACTAGGTTCTATTTAGGTTAATTATCCAGTACCAGTCATTCCATAGTGTGGTCAGCCTGGAGTCTGGGGTTGCCCAAATTATTATAACTAAAGCCTGAATAAATGTGCTTTAGAATGACACAGACTTACAGTAAATTTTTGTAGCTACTGCTTATGGTTGGCTTTGTTTAGATAATTTACAAAGCTAGGAAAAGCACTAAAAATAGAAATCTTTCCAGTGTTTATGGTAGCATGAAGCGTGGATTTTTCTTCTGGAAGTGACTCTTGCAGAAGTCCCTTTTCATCTCTCCATTGTGCACACAGCATTCTAAAAACAGTCTTTGAGTTGTTTTGTAGCTCACTTCTCCTTAAAACTGGTTTCCCAGAGAGATGAGCTCACAGGCACTGAGGCTCTTGGTCAGATGAAGCTGATATCAATTGAACCCAGATTGGAGGCAGTCCAGGGGAGGCCACGGAGATGCTCCAAGGGCTGAAGCAGCTCTGCTCCTCTGCTCTGGAGCCAGGCTGGGACAGCTGGGGGTGGGCAAGAGGAGGCTCCAGGGAGACTTTCCAGGGCCTAAAGGGGCTTGAGGAGAGCTGGAGAGGGACTTTGGACACAGGAATGGAGTGACAGGACAGGGGAATGGCTTCAAACTGACATAGGGCAAGTTTAGATGAGGTACAAGGAGGAAATTCTTTAATGTGAGGATGGTGACACACAGGAACTGGTTTCCCAGAGGGGTGATCAGTGCCCCATCCTTGGAAATGTTCAGTGCTAGGCTGGATGGGGCTCTGAGCAATCTGATCTAGTTGGGGATGTCCCCTGTCCCTGCAGGAGGCTGGAAGTAACTGAGTAATTTCAAAAAGTAATTTCAAACTTACTTTATTTCAAAATTACTTTAAAGTTATTTCAAACCCAAACCATTCCATGATTCTGTGAATGGGATTTCCCCCCCCCCTATTTTTAAAGGATGAGATGAACTTTTCATCACTGGAGGTGAGAGCTCTGGCCTGGAGTTCTACTTGGTCAGTCTAAGCTTTTCCAAAGGTCAGCACATGAGCAGTGGGTTAAGCATCCCTTGTGCCAGGGATATTTCTTGTTATCCTTTCTGTGCCAGCCTGGGCAGTGTTTGGGTTTGTACAGGCTGCTGCTCCATCAGAGTGGATTAGTCAGGGAGCAGGGGAGATCTTTGGCAGCAGGCAGAGTCCATTGCTGCTCTAGGCAGGTTTAAGGTGGGTTCAGCTCCCCTTTTTCTAACAGGAAGGTACAAAGTTCCCCCTCAGCTCAGGACACATCTCTGTAACTCAAAAAAAAAAAAAAAAAAAGGGATATTCCTTTAAAATTGTAGTTAAAATACAGATTTAATGTTTGGTGAAGCTTGAGAAAGCAAAAGTCCACTCATAGCAGTGAGTTCTGCTGCCACCCTTGTGTTAGGGCATGAATTTAATTACTGAAATGGGAGTGGTGAGGATAAGGGAATAAAATTTAACTTTAAATATTTTGTTTGAGTTAGTCATATGTTGTTGCATTTGTGACTGTTAATGAAATAAACAACATGTCAGTCGTGCTGCTTCCCAGGGTTTAAATGTTTCTCCTCTTGCAGCCCAGCTTCAAAAATAAATTACAGATTGTAATAAATAAAAATAAATTACAGATTGTAATAAATGCTTCCAACAACAGGGAATATTTTCAGCTATTGCTAAAACCCACCAAAATGTCCTTGTTGAAGTTCTGTGTAGTGAATGATTCCAGAACAAAGTCCTGTACATTCAGGGGTTTCTCCTGTTGCTTCCCATGTGGAATGCAGCAAGGGTTTAGCAGGGCTGGGTGATGCTGCACAGCTGCAGAGTGCTGGAGCCTGGTCTGGTGAGCATCTGGGGCTCCCTTCACCTCGTTTGGGAGCCACACATGCTTGGGAGCTGAGCTTGACCTTAGGAAAGGAAGTGGGGAGGAATATCAGATGCACTGGAAATAGCGAGGGGGGTGCTCTAGGCAGAGCTTCATAGTCCAAATGGGAATCTGGCAGGGACACTGGGGAGAGCACACAGATGGAACTGGGGACTGCCAGCAATCCTTTAATAGCCACCTGTGAACAAGAGCCCAGTTTGAGAGTTGCTCCATTTCCAGAGTCCCCTGAGCTGAGGCTTCAGTCTCAGGCTGCTGCAGAGCAGAGAATGTCACCGAGTGAACAGGGACAATCTCTGCCTCCTCCACCTGAACCTGGCTCTGCCTGAGTGACATTTGGGGGGTGTATGAGCACACTGCCAGCTTTAACTGTTCTTTCTTTTTAAAGCAAATTATAAGCTGTAGTTAATCAGCTGCTGTGCTGCTGAAGCACAGAGCAGTTCTATTTGCAGCAGAACCTGTAACCTTCAGCTGAGCATTTCCAAATTTCCCCACTGCTGTAAAGCCAGGTCCTCTGTGTCTCTGCAATGGCCTCCTCTCCCTGCCACAGCTCTTTCACTTCCTTTCTTTGTTATTCTTCCTCACAAAATCCAAAGAGCCTCCCTGTTTGAGCAGCCTCCCACACAGTCCTGTTGTTCCTCTCCATGCTCTTTAAACTTCCTCACAGTTACTTCTAGTTTTGTGTTCCCTCTCAAGCCTCCCTCTGCTCTTTCTCTGTAGTGCCCAGCTTGCCCCTGTGGCCTTGGGCAAGGAGCTACATCTGCCTTGATTAGCCAGCAGCAAAGAACATCCTGGCAGTTCAAGCAGAGCAGAGAACTTCTGACTGCAGCTTTTCCCTTGGTGCTTGTGCTGCTTTCCCTCTCCTTTTCTTTTCTCCTGCTGATTTTCCATTGACTCATCAGGAGGGTAATTTTTTTCTCAGTCCTTTGCCCCTCTCTCAATATGGTTGAGCTTGGACAGCAGGTTCAGAAGTCATTTGTGTGGGACTGGCAATACAATTGCTCATGCAATAATAGCTGGAGGCCCCTTTGCTGTGCCCTCATTAGGACATTAACTTTGCCACTTGTAGCAGCCACACCTTTGATCCCTTGTATTAACTGGTCGTTTAGAACAGAAGTGGCTGACCCAGTCCTCCCTGAGCTGTGAAACAAGTTGGAAATTGTTAAAAACAGTTTATTGTGACCTAATACACTTGACACGTAATGTTCTACCCACCAGATGAATAAAGAGTTTTAAAAAGGAATTCTAGAGCATGGGTGTCCCCTTCAGCAGTGAGAGAGCCCCAACTCTTTAGGCCTCCTGAATGCTCAGGCACATGCAGCTTTTCTTCTAATTACCCCTGAGTGTAAATGTGCCTCAGCTGTAAAACATGGAAGTAATTCTGAGACTCCTTCATGGGCAGGATTTAAATGCTTCCTTCTTCAAGCCCCATCCCCATCAAAGGCACATCCCTTTGGCTGCTGTGGAGCTGTGGTTGCTCATTAGGGGCACCCTGGGGACCCTGGTGAGTGCCCAGGGCTCAGATGGCCCAGAGCAGCTGCTGCTGCTGGCTCTCAGCATGCAGAATTCACATTGCAGCAGGGGCTGGGCTCTTGCCTGGCTTGGTTCTCTTCTCCCTCTCTGGCTTCCTCTCATCCAACCATCTGTTAAGGGGCCTTTCCTTGAACTTCAGGGGATTGTGGCCACTCACTGCTTTGAAGATGCTGGTGGGGTCAAGATGTTGTTGCTGTTACTGGTTAGACAAGGGAAGAGCTCTGAAATAGGGTAAATGCCAACAAACAGCTTTAGGCAGGTCAGGCCCTTATTTATCAACTCAGAGGCTATTGAGAGTCTTATCTTTGCCAATTAGCCAAGCTGTTGGTGTTTTCTTAATTTGTTTTCCTCACTCTATTTTCCCTTGTAGCAAGTTTTTCTGCCTCTGGGTTTCTTGCCCATGCTGATGACCTGTTAGGAAAACCGTTTTTCTCAAAAGCAAAGACAAGGTGTAGCTGATGATGCTGAGCAGTTTTACAGTGGCTGCTGAGATTCAAGCATCCCAAGCTGCTGAATTCTGGCAGCTTTCACTGATCCCAGTGTAGCTTTTGGTCTGCAGGGGTGTTCCTCTTCCAGTACAAGTGAACATAACACAAGTGAGATAAACCTGATGCAGAGAACATTCCCACAGCAAATAACTCTTTAAATAAATGTCCTTTTGCAGATGCAGGAAAAAGCTAAAGAGATTTACATGACTTTCCTGTCCAGCAAAGCTTCCTCCCAGGTCAATGTTGAAGGGCAGTCCCGTCTGAGTGAGACCATCCTGGAGACGCCTCACCCTCTCATGTTCCAGAAGCTCCAGGACCAGGTACAGTTATTTATTTCAGTAACACAGTTTTATTCTGGTATTTTTGTCTGGTTTTAGTGAGCTCTGCTTTCTAGCCATGATTGAACAGGTAAGCACAGAGCTGGGTTGTCAGGTTGGGGATATTAATGCAGCTGCTCTGAGATATTCCAGGTTCTTGGCCCCATCTCACTACAACCAGTTAATTAAGAGATTCAATAAAATCACTCTAATTCCAGCTCAGGACTTTCCTGGAAAACTGGCTGGAGTTTTCTCCAGGGTTCCTGCGTGGGTAGCTTGAGAATCACCCTGACTAGCTCAGTGCCTTTGTTTTCCTGTGTATTCACTTGCTCTGAGTCATTGCTGATGTTTGTTTCTGTAGTTGCCCCTGGTTTCCTTGAGAGCTCAAATTTCTTCATTTTACTTTGCTTTGGTATTTATCTTGATATGAATGTAGCACAGTTTTCTAAAAACCCTCCTCTTGTGCAACATGCAAGACTTAGAGGAATTGGTTTCTGCTTTGCCTTTCTCTAAAGAACCTGGGAGGTCTGGTACAAATTAGAAATTTTGCAGGCATGTCTTTAGGTGGTAAATTTTCTTGATATTCAGCTGATTTCAAAGCATAAGTTATGAAGTGAGTCATTCTTATCTGCAGCTTTCCAGCACTTGCAGTACTATTTTTAATTCCTGTACCATCCTCAGGACTACCTGTATTTTCCATTTGGCTCTTTCCTTTTGTGGAGAAACAGCTCAGTGATTTAAACAGTGTTTTCAGCCCATTTTGAATCAGGTGTTGAATACACTGGCTGGGGCACTTGGAGGGGGTCTGAGGAGCAAAGGTTCTGCTGTTTTTCAGGCAGATTCCAAGACATTAGCAGTGGAAATACCTGAAATCCTATTTCAATGTGAAGAAAAAGAGTTTTTAATGGAAAAAGTTCTGACCTGGGTAAAGGGAAGGACATATTCTGGTAGATCTAAGCACTACAGTTCAGGGTGAGTGGAGTTGGAGAGAGTGCTGGAGTTAAAATATTTGCTATTTTATAAATGACATGCACATGGAGAGCCAAGGATCAGTAATACCTGAACTGGAAACATACTGGGCTAGTGATAGAGGAATCCCTGCAGTGTGGGAAGAAAATCTGTGAGCTTTTCAAAACACATGCAGAGCATTTATGGGTCATTGCAAGTTTCCAGTGCTTGAAGCTACTGTTTATTGCTGTTAGATAATGGCTCAGAAGAGTTATGGTCTTCTCCAGTTTTCAATCCTTATAAAGTTATGGGAGTGGTGTAATTTGCTCTCTGAAGAGCAGAGTTGAGCACTGCTGGCACTGTGGGTCTGGAGGAGAAAAAGGCAGAGCTGGAAGGCCACAGCCTGCTGTACAGCAGTGCTGGTAACAGGAGCTTCATTCTGCAGAGAGCTCCTGGTTTAACTGGGGACACTGCCGGGGTTGGCTGCTGCCCATGGGGTGCCCCCAGGCCATTTGTTTGTGCTGGATGGAGTGGGGTGAGAGTGGTTCACAGAAACCCACGTGCTCCAGAATGCCTGTGGGGTAAATGTTCCTGCTCCACAAAGGCAGGGAGGGGGAAAGGAGGGTTCTGCTTTGGCACATGATTGTGAACTCTGCTCTGTGTATTTGGCTGGCCAGACTGCAGAAGATCTTCATCTTCAATGCTCTTTCTCTCTGGGAGATGCTTTAAGTGATACCAGGAACAAGAGGGGTCTAAGTTCCTATTTTTTTTTTCCCTTGAGCTGGTTGGATAAATTTAATTATATTGTAGTTAGCCAGTGCCAGGAGGGATAATTTGGCTTTGCTTAACTCAGGAAGAGTTCAGACCCTGAAGATCAGGCTCTACACAGAGTGGGTGTTTTGGGATTTTTTTCACATTCCAATATGTATCTTAAAGAATAATATTTCCACAGTTTTAGACAATAGCTTAAATATTTAAATATGTAAACAAACACTGGTTAGTAAAATCCAGTAAATTACTGGTTAGTAATTTACTTGTAAGGGAGCTATTTCAGCAAATGCACAGACAAGAACAGTCAGATTTTAGGTGTTTGCCTGCATCTGTCCAGGTTCCTCGAGGATGTGAAATGAAAAAGCAGTTTGAGATTGTTTTTTTTTTACTCCTAGCAAAGAGTTGTGTTAGCTGATTGTACTATCAGTTAGAAATGAGGCCTGTAAAGGCAAAGCTGAGTTATCTACACATGGAGCAGCCACATCTGCAGGTGAAAACCCAGGAATTTGTCTTGGAAATTCAGTTATTCTGAGTATCAAATAAATCTGTCCTGAACCATGACTCAGAGAGGCTCCACCAGTGAAATAATAGACTGAGGGTGAGGCTGGCTTTGGTTTTGCCTCAATTACAGTTTTGAAGTTTACTTTTTTCCATTCCCCTCTGTTTCAACACCAAGCAAAATATAGTCCTGACCTTGACACCTGAACAGATTCCAGGCTCCTCTCCCATCCCTTTTGTTTTCAGAAAACTCCAAAAGAGTTGTAGGTTTGGTTTTTTTGTCTGCAGGATATTGGGTATAAATAGAAGAGCAGAAGTGATGCTGAGGGATGAGCCTGAACTCAAGCCCTGGGAGAGAAAAGCTGTACTTGAGGCTGACTTTGTGTTTCCATGCTGGCTGTGAGAAGCTCTTGGCCTGGTGAAAAGTGTATTTACACAAATTTAATCCACCAGCAATTTAAACCCACATTTTAACTGGCAAAGCACATCTGTACCAGGTCAGCTCTTTGTGGCAGGTTCCTGCAACATTTCTCATCTGGCCTGAGACCACTCTTGGCATTTTGTCTAACAAGGGTGGGAAGATTGGTGAAGGTTTAAGGAATATTGGCTAAACCAGTTGTTTCAGTGTTTGTGTAAATTACTCAGAGGCTTTCCTTAGTTATCCAGTGCTCTGCATGAGTTACTCTGCAGCACTCAGGAGTCACTGCAGCAGAAAGGTGCACAGAAGGCACCTCTCTCTCCTTCTTCAGAGCTCTGCTTTGTCCCTCTGAGTGCCTTCCAGACACCTGCAGGGGGATCTGAGCATCTCCTCCCTGACCCAGGCATGGCACCTCTCACCTTCAGTATCAGGTGTGCAAAGCTGGCTATTGTGAAAAGTGTACTTTGATTTTTAAACTAATGTGGATGTTACAGCCAGGCAGTGACCATGGAACCAACATTGTTTGCTACAGGCTGCCCCTTGGAGAGCTGCAAGTGTATTTTTTTAAAATGCAATGCTCTAGTACAGACAGAACATTGTACAGACAGTACATTGGAATTAAAGCATCCTTCTCATTGAAAATCTCATTTTACTGAGCTCATTTGCTTTGTATTCTTTCCCCTCTCTTCCCAGATATTCAACCTCATGAAGTATGACAGCTACAGCCGCTTCCTCAAGTCAGACATCTTCCTAAACCAGAAGAAGAGTGAGGAGCAAGAGGAGAACTCCCCAGAGGCTCAGACTGCAGCTAAAAGAGCATCCAGAATTTACAACACATGAGACACAATGGATCTCCTCAGGAGAGGCCATACCATAAGGAAATTACACTCAGGAACAGTCTAGGTTCATAGCAGTTGCATTTAGGGCTTGGAAAGCTCAGAACCTTTTTAGGAGATACTTACCTTCTTAATTGCTTGAATGACTAATTGTTTTTGCATGATAGCTATTAACCAGGCACCCATGGAAGGACTGTTCCCCAGCTAAAAGGCTGAGGTATTCCTCCCTAGCATGAATTGCCTTTCATACTTCACAAGTTAAAATGCTTTCAATTCTTTTATTTTCCTTTGTGAGGCATCTTGGTGATGAGAAATGGGAGATAGCGTGGTTGGGTTTTTATTTTTTGCCTTGTAATTTTTATTTGGGACTAGCTTTTACATCCTGAACTGCTGGGAGAAGCAGCTGAGGAGAACATTTCACATTAGTTTGTGGGTGAGTCATTCACAGCAAATTTAATCATAAAGGGACAGCATCTTTCAGGGTTAAGCTCAGTAGAATCCAATCCCTTCCTGTGTGACTTTGTTCTTTCAGGGTGATGTCTGTTTTGCTTTGCCTTTATTGCTGAATCAAAACACTTCCCTAGTCATGATTTTCATTTTTATATCTCCTAAATTTCCCCTTTTTTTTTGCAGTAGACAATCACCTTCTTCAGAGGATGGGATAACCTCTACTCCCTTGGGCACAAAGGCTCTAAAAGAGGCAGAATCTCTGAAGAACTCCTAACTGCCATTAGGAAGTGTGACAGCAAATGAGTAAATCTCCCTCTCAGGGCACACTGGTCTCAGCAAAGCTTGGCTTTGTCCCTCACACCAGTGTGACATCAGGTGCTGCTATCAGGAAGCATCTGGTCTCTCCCAGGTCTCCTGACCAGTCCTGCTCTGGGCACCAACAGTGCTTTGGCCAAGGACCAACACACCAAATCTGCTTTTGTTTTACTCTTTTTTTTTTTCCCGCTAAAATCACCAGAATGCAGAATTTTTTTTGCCCCACTCAAATATTTCAGGGTTTCCTAATTGTGATTTTGGAGAGCTGCAGTGGAACAGGGAGTTGGGTTTGGGGTTCACCCACTCAGATCAAGCTCAAGAGCAAGGGGAGTTTATTTCTGCCCTGTGCAATCAAAGGTTGGTGGAAAAAGACCAATTCCCATTCCCAATGAACATTCCATGCTGTCCTGGGAATGTGTCAGCACTGCAAAGCACATTTTGGCATAGAGTTTTTCATGTGTTCATGTATTTTTTGATTAATTCACTGCAGTTGTTACTAAATTGCAGTTTAAGCTGGGAAAGTGTATTAGCTACTTGCTCTATTTACAAGCTTCACAGCTGTAGTCTGGCTGTTTCCCACTCTCTCATTATTTACTCTTCCATTTTTTGCACTGCTTGTCTTGAACTTTTGTTTATGTGCTGGCTAACCTAAATGCACAGTTGGCTTTTGAACATTTTGTACTTATTTTTTTTTTTGTCAGAAAGGCCAGATATGTTTCATACATTGCTGTCACAATCAATGTTTAAAAATCTAAGTCTAGTTTGTAATTTTTGAGAATGCAGACTCACTTGGTAGACTTGAGTATTTCTTTTAACTCTGAGCCACTCTTGCAGGTATTGTGTAAGGAAAATTGTTTCCATGGGCTTTTCCCTAGTTAAAAGTGGGGATGGAAGTTCTGATTCTTCCCCTAGAGCTCCATGCCCTGTTCATTTTTAGGAAATCAAAAGAAGAGGTCAGTGCCTCCATAATATGCATGTTGTAAGGTGTAATTCTTATGCACTGAGTTAATGTTCTTTTTATGCTCTTGAAAGATTTAATGGTGAAGTCTCATTACTTCAGGCACTTTCAGTGGTATTTGACCTCATGCTTAAGCTGTATTTCAATGTTTTACTGAATAAGAATGAACTAAACATGTGCATGATTTTTTTTTTTCCCTCTGCTGGGGCCTTGGAAATGGGACCATCCAGTTCTGGACTTGCCAACTATTTGTAATCTCAGGATTGCCTCTTTTGAAAATCCACTGTAAAAACAAAACTCCTAATGCCTGCCACAGCAGAGGACAGAACTTCTGATAGCATTGAAGCCCTTGGGAGTGGGCAGCTCAACCAGTTTAGGACTAGGGATTTGTATTCTCCCAGTGTTTGCTGCATTAATCTTAGTGATACTGAAAAATTCAGCATGGGGACATTCATGGGAAAGATGCAGAACGAGCTCTTACCACATTCATCACATGGATGCACAGTAGATTCATTTTTAATCATATTGATTTTAAAAATGCATGAGCAAGGCAGGAGAGTCTTTGTCATGTTTTAAAAGGGTAATAATAGAAAACAAAACCAGGAGCCTTATGAACAAAGGTGGGGTGTTAAAGAGAGACAATAAGTTTGTAGCTGCTTATGAACAATATTTCCTTGGCAATATGTTCCCTTTCAGGTACTGTCTTTGCTTGCTCAGAGCAAATGCCCCACATGAGTAGACACAAAGGTGCTTTACACTACCCCAGGATGAAAGTTACTGAAATGGAAATGGATCTTTTAGCAGCATCTCTAAATCCTATCATGTTTATTTCAATACCTATTATGTTTCTAACCTAAGGTACCTTAACCCACAAAATTCTTAACCTTTGAGTTGCTCTTTTACCTCAGAGGTAAAAAGTTGATTGCACCATTCTTGTTGTGGTGCCTGGGTTTGTTTGATTTCTCTACAACACCCACAAGTAGACTTGCAATGTGCAGAAAGCAAAGATGTTTTTCCTATTCATTAGATTATCTGTATTTTTCACTAAAAGGGCAATCAAATTAAACCCATGCAAGCAGATGTCTGTAATTGCAATTTGTGTATATGTGGGGAAAATTGGTATTACTACAACCTTGCTCCACGTGGCACAGAACAAATCCCACAGACAGAAAAAGAACTGTTTCCCTGGGAGTAAATCCTTATTCCAGGAACTGTAAATATTGCATCCAACCTCAGGCTGTAAGTGGGTGCTCAGAGTTGCTTCATGTAGAGATTAAAGATAGGATCTACTCCCTCTCATAGAACTTACACTGAAGGTATGAGCGCACAAAACAAGCAAGAGAAGTTTCATGCCTGATTGCATGCCTTAAACTCTACCCTATTTTGTGTTTCTCAGCTAAAAAAATAAAAAATATTCTACAAATACACCAAATCTATGGGCTGACAGGTGTTTTATGTTCTGAGCAGAGTTTGGGTTGAGATGGCTTCATGTCCCATGATGTTCCCATGTTCAGCTCTCACAGTTTACACTCTGCCCTCGTGTGTGGGTTTTTTTTTCTTGGAAGAAGGAATGGCACAGTGGGGCTCACTTCTGCCTGGGCTCTGAACAAATTGCAGTGAGTCAGGGGAAGGTGGACAAGGGAAGATGCTTCTTGTGCCTGCTCCATCTCCATTTCTTTTGTTCCTGCTGCGTTTCTTTCATTGCCCTGGTGTGGAGAAAGAGAGTTTGAAAAATCATAGTGGGGGGGAGACAAAAAGATTTTAATGTTCCTGTCTGGATAGCGGTTTGGAACGTGCTTGGTTTTTTACTGACAATTCAGACATTTTAAGTGGGCTAAAAACTATTTATGTCGGTGATGCAGAGAGGTCCTGTATAATTGTGTGACTGATCCAAAGATGAAAAGTGGTATAAACTCCCTTTTATAAATTGTTTATGACTCTTTCCATCCTAAAGCAGGGCAGCAAGTCCTACAAAGGGGGGGGATGCATTTTTTGGCCCAATGTCCCCCCTGACAAACCAGAAGCCCTGTTTACATGACAGCGATGATTTCCCCGTGCCAGAGGCAGTTCCTCTTGTTTGCATCCAGCACAGCTCATGTCCCAGGGCTCTTGGCAAAGCCACGGTGCAAAGTGAGCTGTGGGGCATCCTTTATCCCATCCTTTATCCCGAGGATTTCTGGGACTTTGCTGTGCTGCCGCGCAGCTGCAGCCGCGGTTCCGATGGCTCCCGTCTGGCTGTAATTAAGGGAAAGATGCTTCTCATCAGGGCTCTTCTGTCCTCACCGATCCTGCGCAAATCCACGGCAGCCAGGAGTTCAAAAGTGCCCCATTCCCATTCCGAGGGGCTTGGGAAGAAGCCGGGAAAGCGGCTCCTGGCAGGAGGAACGGGAGCATTGCCAACATTAGCAGCACCCTCTCCTGGCTCTCGGCTGAATAACTGGCAGGGATTCGGGGCTTGGAAAGAGACTCCCAGCAGGGGAAGGTCTCAAGCTGCTTGTTCCTCAAATGCAGCGCACTTGGTGACCTTTCTGTCAGCAGGAAATGTAGCTCAGAGACAGCAAAACTCTGCTGAAGTGGCTCTGCCTGTCAGCTGATGCTGCTCTGATCAAAACTTGGGGGATCCCCATGCACTAAGATTAAAATTGCTCTGAAAGTTGGCATTGTAGAGCAGATAACACTCTGATAACGTGCTTTGTGACACAAACCTTCACCCCTGCTGTGTGCTGTGCCCAGCTGAGCCCCCAAAGTCAGGACATTTCCTGCAGGAAGCAGTGACCAGGATGCTGACAGCTCTTACCCCTGTTCCTGCCACACTCTGATGCCTTGAGAAGGCTGCCCTAGAACAGAGACTGAACTGAGCTAAAGAATAAAGTAGGGATTTGTTAAAAGGTCTCCCTGGATCCGCCTTGGACAGCACAAGAGCCCAGACAAGATGAACCAAAATGGTCCCAAAATGCACAACTGGTCACAGGGTCTCTCACTTTTATCAGTTCTGCTCCATTTGCATCTTGGATTTAATTGTCCAATTCCAGCTTTAGGCCATGCAGTCCCACCCTGCTTGTTTTTCTCTCTCCAGCCCACGGGGTTTGTGCTCTTGGGCTGAGATTTGGATCATTTGTCCTTGGTGCCCAGCTGGAGCAGGAATTGTTTTGTCTCCCTGCTCTGTGCACAGAGCTCAGCATTCCCTGATGTGAGCCCAGACCCACACACTAAAGCAGCACAGAATGGGAAAAATAGAAAAGCCAAACCTGAGGCATCACTGCAACCTTTCCAGAGGTCATGTGCCCAAAATTGAACCCTGCACCTGCCTGAGCCCTGTGTGCTCTCAGGCTCTTGTTTCACCTGGCACAGAACTCTGCAAACCAGCAGGAAAGGCTGGCTGGGAAGAGCAGAGCTGTGGGCTCAGGGCTGGGGATGGGGATTTTGCACTGCTCTGTGCCTCAGGCAGGCACCACCACTGCTGTCAGGGGGATGATGCCAGACAGGAGGCTCCTGTTTTCTTTGCCATACAAATTTCAAGCAGAAACTGCCAGTTTGTCCCCTTGCTGGAGCATGGCAGCCCCTCAGGGCACATTTTCCCCAAGGCATCCATGGGGGATTGTGGTGGTCAGTGTGCCCTCGACAGGGTGACACATCCAAGGGTGACACGTCCAAGGGTGACATGTCCAAGGGTGACACATCCAAGGGTGACTTGTCCAAGGGTGACATGTCCAAGGGTGACATGTCCAAGTGCCAGGCTGCACTTCAGCTGGCAGGAGCTGAGCTCAAGCTCTATCAGCATTAGCAAATGTGGTTCTCATCAGGCCTATCTCAGCTGGTGAACCATTTGATTAGATAGATTTCGAGTGTTTTTCCATGCCATGACTAAGATGAGATAGGAACTTGAAATGTTTGACCAACTTAGGTTAACAATTGCAGCACTCAGGCTCTCCCAGAGTTACCAAAAACCCCACTGACTTGGCAACAAATTGAAACCTTTCAGGTCCTTTCTCAAGCTGCAGTCCAGAGGAACATCTGAACATAAATTTTTCTTACTTCCTGTTCTGTATTTACAGATTTCATCATTTTTCCAAGGTTTGAATATTAGGTTTAGACATTTTTTACACCCCTGCACTACACTCAACCTAAACATATCCTTTAGGCATACCTGAGGTGCCACAGAGCTGGATCTGACAGCCAAGAGCAGAGAGAAGCTCATGCCCCTCTTAGTCTGTAAAGAGACACCAAACAACATGAAACCCCAAAACAAGAAGGACAAAAGGCAACACTGCTACAGATATCACTGAGACTAAGAACCTGTCAGGGGCAGAGTTTTGGTGCAAGTCATTCCCTGGATGGGTGGGAAACCCATCTCTGTTGCTTTTCTTGCAGTGTTCAGCCAGCCACTGCTAAAAGCTGTTCTCAACATCCTGACCAGGCTGCTGGGAAAATCCCCAGACCTGTGGGATTAAAATGACAATCTAACCTCATAATGAAGATAATTGGGCTCACAGAACCCTGCCTCTGACTGCTGCTCACTCCACATCTTGGACACCATTTCTCCTTAAGGGAGTATGAAATTACCAGGGTTTTCTTTAAAGCAAATCTTTTATCCTGGAGCCAGGAGGGTACGAGCTGCGTGTTTCATTCTTTCATTCCTTTCCCCCGCCCACTTCCTTTCCTACTGTAGAGCAATAAGCGAACTCTTTGTGATCTCTGCTTTCAGGAGGTTCCATTGCCCAGGCTGCTCCCTGGATTATCAGAGACTTCCCAGCTAACAGATGGCTGGAAGTGACAGCAGCGCTGCAAGGAATTAAGGAAATTATTTCCATCTCGGGACTGGTCTCATTCCCTGCCTTCTGCAGCTTTCAAACATTTTCCATCCGCTCAGATGAAAATTTGTGTATCATTTACGGAACACGAACAAAATCCCTCTGAAGCAGAATTTCCAGCCTCGGGGCGAGTTGTTGTTTTTGGAGTCATCACTGAGCAAAGGCTTGAGGGAAATCCTATCCTCTGTAGCTGGGCCAACAACACTGCAAACTTAAAGATGATCTGTCTTTTTCTGAGCTCAAGATTAGGCAAGGGACCAGCCTCTCACTGAGCCAGTAGCAGCAGTCACAAAAACTACTGAGTGTGGCAATTTTTTTGGGTAATTGTTTGCGTTTTTTATTTTGATTCTTTCTTCTGGTTGACTAAAAATTCCCTTTCGTGTGCAGGCGTGGAATATTCTTCTGTGAGAGGAGAGCTGCCAAAACCTGAATCAGTCTTTTTTTTTTCTTCTTCTTTCATTTTTGAAAAAGAGAGGCTACAAGTTAGGGAAACAGAACTGGGAAGTGCTGAGCCTTTTTCAGGGCTCAGCATTTTCAAAGAGGGATGCCCAAGGATGCAGCTGACCCCCAGAG